>NW_020798737.1:0-289619 GCF_003344945.1 Aspergillus welwitschiae | reverse complement strand
GGGGGGGGGGGCGCGGGGGGACGTGCTTCGTCTCTCGCATGACCCTTCTGCAACTTTATCCTGTCTAGACGTGAGAAGTGAAAACATTCAAGGATCGAAGAAAAAAGCAACAAATACAGAGTCGCAATGGATGATTATAACTGGAGCAATGAGTGTTCGACCTATGAAGTAATGCTCGTCAAAGAATCGGGGTTGACGTGCATAGTTGAGTCCCACATACACGTATTGGAAGACACCCCTCTGAGCACTCTGAATGACGAGCACTGAAAAGTTAAGGTAGGCTTAAACCATATAAGGTGGCATGTACTGTATTTAGAACGATGGTTTTCAAATAACAAAAGAACCACAAAGAGACAAAGACCCGGACTACAGACCACACAAAGTAATAACCCGATCGAGAACAAAGCGTTTCATATAGTAGAGAATTTGCACAAAGTACTGAAATCAATGTCCTTGTTCACATAACATTGTAGGTCAATGAAGAAAGCGGACAAAACCAGACACGAATAAGTCAGCAGTCTATGTTCAACATAAACGATGGAAAGTTCCTGTCTAGGTGCAGGTGTATCCCGGAATACCAGTCACCGACTCAGCAACAATAGCCGCAGGAGGGTTACATCCCATTTTCCCGTTATAGTCGTAAAATCGCCCTACGTACCTAGTTAGTGGACGACGTCAAGTGGTAGAGTACAGCTGATTTACGTACCATCAGCACATTGGCAGTATGTGTCTGAGAGACCGCAACGAGGGGAAGCACTATTTTATCAGTCAGCAAATGCGACCAGATATTAATCAAGGCCTCGGAGTAGTTTCATACAAGGGATAGCATCCGCTAGCAACTCTGCGAGACCCGAGGCCGGTTATTGGAGTGTCTTGGCCTTCGGTAGTAGGGGCTGCCATAATTGATACAATAATGGTCAGAAGAGTGGAAATAGTAGAGAGCTTCATTTTGATAAAGACTATGGCGTGTTCTGGTGCATATAGCAAAGTATAGTGAGTAATTGATGATTAAATACATAAGCCGATATAACAGCGAGGGTTGTAGATGGACTATATAGCTTTGGCTCAGAGGCCTTAGAGACAAAGGGAATCAGGTAGCTTTGCACAAGCAAATAGTACCATGGGTGGATGGATCTTTGTTCACCAGTTTATACAATAAAGTATAAGGTATCTTGCGCTAAGCTGGTATCAGTTGGAAGAGGTTCACAATGGTGTCAGTGCTATCTGGCAAGAGAGGCAAAGAAGCTGCTAGAGACTTGATGAAAGAACAAGGGATGGGCCTTTTAGCCTTACGTCGTCTGAAGCGTTACATCTGAACGGAATACGAAGGAAGCCTATGCACAACCTGTTAGAATACAACTAGGCCAAGATCTCATTTGAATAAAAATCAGTCTTGATACTCATCCTTAACACAATCCACTTTGTAGTTTGCAACTAATACACCACAGGGTTGATGAGAGTGCACTTATGTAATTATTCTTCTAGGTGCTAAGGTGCACTACGAACATGAAGGATCACATAACAACAAGGTTGCAATAATTCTGACTTTGTGTAGAAGCGTTTGGCATTATCTCGGACACAGCGTCGGACCATGGGATGTCTGAATTCCCCAGATGGACAAAATGCGGACCCTTTTCCCTTACTGCACGCTTATACCAACCATCAAAAGCTATAGTTACACTAAAATGACATTCATAAGGTACAGGATCGGTTCGGTTACAATTATATAGTAACTTGAGGAATGATGGCGGTTGTCGAAATGTACAGAACACTATCTACTTTGAAATATGTCCAGATAGGGGTCTCAGCAAGTGAAGTCCCACATGCTATTGGATGAGTGACCTTGTCGAACAATACACACATCATAATAAAGTAATAATTTGAAGTAGAGCACTATTTATGTCCAAATTAGTTCTATGTTTGAGGAAGATGATGTCGTTAGAGTGGGAGGAGAGAAACTATTCTAGTGCTGTCACATGACCGTTTGGGTAACGTATTGTCCCGCTGCAAGGCAATTGGCGTTCAACTCTCCAAACTTCTTCCTACTCCAGACTAGTCACATTGAATCAAGCTTGACTGGCATTCATCATGTTCAGATCATGCTATACTTGCCGGCGTAGGCATGTTGAATGCCAAATGACCCATCCGCCTTGTAAGAAGTGTCAAAAGGCAGGGCTAGAGTGCCTTCAAAAAAGACCCCTCCGTTGGGTCGATGGGCCGGCTTTCCGGAATAGAGCGCGGACTTCACAAGCTCACCAAAGAGATAAATCCAACACCCTCAACAAAGGTGATTACGGGGAAGCTTGTCTCTATGAATCTAGGCTGGCAGAATCAACATTGGAGGCCACAGACGCTGTGGAAAGAAAAGGACAGTCGGCCATTTCGCACAAGGGAGACCACATCAGCATCCACATAAGCATTCCGCCAAGTTTGAAGGATCCTTCCTTTGACGCCCTGGATGATGCATCCATGTATTACTTGAATTATTGTCAGTGTGCTCAAGCAAATGCGATGTGAGTCACGCTTACTGATGAAATCAGACAGCAAATGTGTGTGCAAGTTGTTTGTCATGTTCGACAGCCAGCGAAACCCTTTGAGACAACTTATTCCGGCAGCGTTGGCTAATCCAGCCTTAACTGCCTCTGTGATGGCCCTCTCAGCTCGGCACATGGCAAATGGCCAGCAAATACAATGTCAGGGGCAGGACGAAGACCACGCGACGCGCTTCAAGGCACATACTGATGGCTTAATGTACAAACAAAAGGCCATGTGCGGGCTGATCCAGGCGCTCAATGATCCAATATCGAGGTCGAGAGATGTCCTTATTCTGAGCGCGTTTATATTGATTTTCCTCGATCTTTTAGAGTCGGGGCGAGACCAGTGGAAATCCCACCTAGGGGGCATCAAAAAACTTGTTAGTGGCATGCATACTGCGGAGACTTCTCGGCATTTAGAAGCAACTATTGAAGGCACGCGGGAATTTATAATGGGGCAGATTTACCTGTGAGGCTCCAGCATCAAATTATATGACGAAAAGCGCAATTTAACATGTTGCCCGTTGCAGGATCGAAACACTTGGTGCCACATTTGGCGGTCGCGAACTATTGTCTGGGGCGGATATTTCGCCCCAACAAGCTGCACCGCTGCAGATGAGCATCGACAGGGCTTATATCGGTTGCCCTGAGTACCTTCTATATGCCGTTCGCTTCTTTTCAAAAGCTAGGGACCGCTTAGCTGATCCAAGGCACCTTGATACGCCTGAGACCTATTCTTTCCTCCAGTCAGTCACAAGTATGCTCGATTCTACCATGAGCTTTGATTGCCACAATTGGGTGACCGAGACCCTGCGAGCCTCATCCACCACTTCAACAACGCGAAATATACAGTCTCTCGAACATTTAGCCCAGGCATATAAATCTGCAACTCTAATCTACGGTTGGCGGGTCTGTGATCGGCTTACTGGAAATGAAACCCCCTTGGATGACCTGGTAAAAGCGCTGGTCGTAGAGGCTGAAACACTGAGGAGGGATGAAGCGCTATTCAAATGCATACTATGGCCTCTTTTTATTGCGGGGCTGGAGTCCCAAGAGCAATCCCAAAAGAGCCACATCAGGAATTGTCTGGAGAGCTTTTGGTTTGAGACCAAATGCATCAATGTGATAAATGCGGTAACAATACTCGAAAGGTTCTGGGTGGACCCATCGAACGTGGAAGACGACTCAAGCAGCTGGGTTTTCCGCATGGGCCAGGTAGAAGGCGATTGGCTATTAATCTAAATACACGGGCTTCACTAACACTATACGATCTGAGACGTGAAATTGTGCCCACTGGTGGTCACAGGGTGGCCGCGTCTGGCGGTTACGCATTCGCTACAGGCACTTGAATTCCGCTACTGTCGACAAAGCAGGCAACAGCTTATACATTTTGAAAACGGTGAAACGTAGGTTTTCTGGCCCACATTTCCATATTATCAGGTCTAAGAAAGCAAAGCCAGAAGAATACGCCTTAAGCCTTCATCAAGATGACCACGGTGCTGAGAAAACGTATTTTCATACCACCCGGGCTCCTCACATCCAAAACTGTCACCAACTCACAGATAAATCTTGTCCTGAAAACCACTCCGAACCAATCCCTCGCTCGTATTAAGCCTGCTACCAGCTAAATCAGAGTTTTGTATCCGCATGTAAACCGTCAACAGTTTACACCAAACAAAACGCCCAGTGTTCGAGCCTCACGCGTATAATATCTCACGCAGATTGGGATACGCAGTGGCATGATTGAAATAAGCAGCAAATTTATCATGGTTATGCTTGACATATGCGTCGATAAACGCCCTGTCACAAAGGATGGATGGATGGAGAGTAACCAACATCGGACATCAGCGCGACATCCTAAGATGTTCCCGTGACCCACTGACGGAAATCTATCCTGCTATTGGTTATATATCAAAAGACCCACTCCAAACTACTGCCTAATCGAGTAATCCGAAGAAGTGGGGCCCCCGATTGCGCTGCCCCAGGCCCGCATCATTGTAAACCAAGTAAACCAGCTGGACGCCACGTCAAAGTACTACCGAGAAGGGTGATATCACAAAAAGGGAATGACGAAGATCTCAAATTGTCGAAAGCAGGAGGCAAGAACAGCGCCGAGATGTAAGCTATATAAAGGTCCGATCCGACGTTGTCGCTTTGAATTGAACAGCTCCCCAACTAAGATAAATTTCTTTTTCTACTTTACTTAGTACCAAACCGTCGTATCCTATACTTACACAAAATGTGCCACGACGAAATAAAAGCCAACGGCTGGTCCAGCACGCCCGCCAATGCCGGTGCCATATTTACGGACCAATCCTTCATCGAAAGGGCAGAAGCCGTGGAGCTCGATACGATCAAGTTCCCCTTTGACGACCCTGTAGTCTCGAAGACATTGGAATACGCTAAGGCTGTTCTTCACCCCGAGACTTTGAACCATTCCATGAGGGTTTACTATTACGGTACGTCTCTAGGCAAATTATCCTTAATCCATATACTCATCACGTCATATAACCGCAGGAATGGTAATCACCACCCAACAATTCCCCGAACAAGCAGCATCCATCAACCCAGTGACCTGGGCTCTGACCTGTCTCCTCCACGACCTCGGAACCGCGGAGGAGCACCTCACCGCAACGCGCATGTCATTCGATATCTACGGCGGCATCAAAGCCCTCCATGTGCTGAAGGAGTTTGGTGCCACTGCGGACCAGGCCGAAGCAGCAGCCGAGGCAATCATTCGACATGAAGATATGGGAGTCGATGGAACGATTACCTACTTCGGTCAGCTTATTCAGCTGGCTACGACGTATGATAATACCGGGATTCATCCGCATGTGAAGGGCTTTGAGGGGTTGGTCCATCGCACGACTCGCAAGCAGATAAATGAGGCGTATCCGCGGTTGAAGTGGTGTGCGTTTTTCTCCGGGTTGATTAAGAAGGAGGAGACGATTAAGCCTTGGTGTCATTCGACTCATTTGGTGGATTTTGATAAGGAGATCGAGGAGAATACGCTTATGAGGGAGTGGGAGTAAGGGCGGCTTGGTATGCGGTTGAGTTGAGGGGGACACTACAATTCTGTGCGAAGAGGATAAATGTCGTGAAATATGCAAGTGTTACAAGTATGTTGTAGATTAAGCTGGTATCACTGAACATGTAGATATATCACCGCACCGTTACTTCCCTGGCGTGCTGGTAAGGCGTATGATGGCCATCACAGCCCATCAAGTGGACGCCAGACCTTCATCCAGCGCTACAGTCATGTTAGTCATTGCTCCATGCGATTATGCGTACGCAACATACCTTATCATACGGCTCATTAGAATTCACGAATCTCAGATCAGTAGCCAGTCGAATCCTCCTTTCAGGGTCCTTGTTCTTGCAGCTGGCATGTACCAGGAAGGGGTCATGGAAGATCACATCACCAGCTTCATATTCCGTGATCAACCACTTACGCTTGGCGTTTTCGCCATACGCAACCGTGTCACGACTGAGAAATCCCCCATCATTCATATTCTTATTGAAGGCCGAGACCCGCTCCTCATCCGTCAGATTTGCTGCATTCCTGGTGAACTCTTCCTCGGTCTGTCGACCGATATCAACCGATTTTTCAAGGTACATCAGCCCGCTGCCCTCAAGCGAAATATCTCCGATCGGGACCCACGCTGTAATGCTAGTTGGGGGACCCGCGCGAAGGTACATCTGATCGAAATGAACAGGGGTCAGCTCGCTATCGGGCACAAAGGCACGAAGCATTGTCCGCTGAAGCATAGTGATATCTTTCCACTCAGTGAGTTTGTGGATAAATTCACGCAGTTCGGTACTCTCGCATAATTGAAGATAAAATCGCTCCTCGTGCGCTTTGATCATCAACTCCAGATATTTCTCCGACTCGTAGTCGTCCTTCAGCCCGAAGAGTCGTCGGAGGTTGCCCGGAGGTAAGAACTTGCGGCTATCCTTGTCACTGAAGATCCCGTCGACTGGGTCGGATCCTTCTTTGAGGAGGCCAGAGGGGGCCATGTATGAGAAATAGTTGCTGCGGCATTCTAGGACTTGGTTTCGTTGGAGCAGCTGCTTGACCTATATGTGGATTAGTATGAGATGTATGATAAATACGGAGGTGGCCTTACGAATAGATACCCATCACGGATAAGTCTCTCTCGCATGACCTCAATCGGGGTGTCCTTCGATGTGGGCTGGAGATATCCGATCTTCTCCGGGAGCATGGGCCCGAAGTTGGATTTAAGCTTGAGATACTTGGGATCAAGGGGATAGTATTCTCCGTATCTGTCGTCCGGAGGCAGTTTGCAGTCGCTCGCTACGAGACGAGCGGAGGTAAAGACCTCGGATTCACAAAGGCTTGTTGCTGACATCTTGTGGAGAGAAAAAGGAGTTCCGATAGCTGATGACAGTTTCACTGCCACCCAGGCAAACAAATTCAATAGACTGATGGCTTAGAAAGTACCTGTGAATGAGACCTACGGGGCTGAGGGTTGGGATCGCGCATCTTGATATAGTCCCAAACATCGCCAGACGAGACCTACAGCCGTCTATTGCCGAACGTGGGGAGCCCCGCATTTCTCCCGCACTTCTACAGCCGACGACTCCCTCATACCCATTCTGTCTCTGACCACAGATCAATTATTTCGTCCAAACGCTATGACTAGAAGTACAGGCGTAAGGCTTTACCGGGCCTGCCTTCGTTGTCGACAACGCAAAATAAAATGTGATTTGTGGGTACAGCTCATACTCCGCTCCATTCTTCCTTCTTACATCCACCATCGTAGGAGATATACGGAGGGAGGGACCCATGGGCCATGCTCAAAGTGCATCCTAGAAGGCCATCAATGCATGCCAGCCACCTCGAGAAGAGGGGGTGACTACTCTCGCTTCCGGGGTCGACGTCATGGACACGCCGAGACGCAGCCTCCAAGGGTCAGTGAGCACGGCGAAACCAAGACAGAACTACAACCGAGTGCATTGCACGCCGAAACTGTGGGGGTGGACAATGACACTCTTTTTCGTGGGGGTGTTCGAAACCCCTTAGAAGCTCTTCAAATCCTCGCTCAGACGGCCGCCACTGCGGGGGATGACAGCATACCTTCGCCTGAGAGGCCTTCTCAAAGATCGGATGGCACAGGGCGTGCAGTGGGGAAGTCTTTGCATCATAATTCACGAGAGCAACCCAAGGCATCAATAATGGCCACAGAGATCATCAAGGAGGGTATCATCGACGAACTGGACCTCGAACCCCTGGTACAATAGTATGTCCCGCTACCATGGCCGATTGTGCCTGCACTAACCGATACAATACAACAAGCTATACCATAAACTACCATCATTACTTTCCTATCGTGTCCAGCAATCTATTATACACAAAAGACCGCAAGCACCTATGGGCTACAGAGACGTTCCTCCTCGCCTCCGTCCTTACAATAGCCACTCAGAACAGGCCGGATCAGAAGCACCTTCACATCCGAATCAGAGGGTATATCGATAAGCTAATACTTCGTGTCACTCTTGGCGCCAGAAGTGTGCGGCAAGTTGGGACCGTAGAAGGCTTACTGCTTCTAGCCGAGTGGATGCCACATCTAATGCTTTCCCAGGATCAGCCCTACAGTAACAACTTTGAACAAAACAACGCGTACGACGAGGACTGTGTAGCCTGGAACCTGATAGGTCTTGCAGTCAGACAGGCATATTTGTTACATCTGGAAAAACAATCCTTCCCCTGGGAGGTGGAGTCCGAGCCAAGCAGTATGCGCTGCCGGCGACGACTAGCATGGATATGTAGGTGATTCAGACCTCCATTTAGGATAATGCCTCCTAACCGGCTATCGCCAGTTACCTATCTGGCCGACCGGCAAATATCAATCCAAATGGGCCAAGCATTCTGGTCCCGCGGACCAAGTCTATCCACCAGATTCAGCACCCACGATTACCCATCACTACAACCGGCCATTACTGGCGGAACAGACTACGCCTCCTTCGTACAGGCGCAAGTAGAGCTAACAACCATCTTCGGGAATATTCACGACATCCTCTACGCATTAAAGTCGCGCACACGTCAGCTAATGCTGGTTGGAGACTACTCCAAATACCTCGACGACTCCGCCAAAGCAATGGAGATGTGGAAGGGAACCTGGTCAAACGTCGACATTCCCTCCACTCTGTGTTGTCTCCTCACACTACAGTACCAGTATCTACAACTCTACGTGAACGCCTTCGCCTTCCAAGCAGTCCTATATCGCTCTTCTAAGACCTCCATCAACAGAAGCGAGGGAGATATCACATCCTTATTCCCAGATAGTGTCATGGCCAGCCCCGACGCTCGCCACATCTACGCAGCCACCAACGCAGCAAGAAGTTTACTTCAAACGTTCGTGGAAAAGATAACCCCATCGGACATTGTGAAATTTCTTCCCGTTCGATATTACCTGTATGTTCTGTAATATTCCCATCCATGAACAATCTACTAACACACCCAAGCTACGAAATCTATGCCTCCGTATTCCTCTTCAAAGCCTACTCCGTCGGAGCCATCTCCCCCGAAGAATCCCAAGCCTGTTTCACCCTAACCCGGCAATTCATCTCTATGCTCAAAGGCGCCGCTACAAGCCAAACGCATATTGCTCATCGCTACGCTAAATTACTAGGTCATCTATGGTGTCATGGCAAGGTTACTCCTGAGTCGCATCAGGGAAGTGCTATCCAGGAGAGCGAATTTACCTGTCTGCAACAGTACACGGCTGATGCGCCTGCAGATTCTGGGGATTTTCTTCAACCAGTCAATGTGGATACTGATTTCATGGATGCGTTTTCTGGTTCTCTGCCGCTAGAATTGGACCGCTCTTGGAATTCTGATTTTTACGATGAGACGCTGTTCTCTAGTTTGCCGTTCTTTCGTGGGTTTCGGGAGCTAGAGGGGGATTATGTTCCGTGAGTGGAAGTCTTTCCTGTTTGCGCCGTACTGGATCTGGGACTAAGGGGAGTTATGTGTCTTTGATGGGCTGCATGTGTGGAATTCAGATTTTGATAAACCCGGTGCAAAGAAAGATGAAAATCTTCAAGGGCGAATAATTTGGTCGTTCAAGAATAGTCCATTATACTATTAATTTTGTAAGTGTTTTAATCATGACCTAACGCCGTCATGATCAGTATCCCCTATACGACCGCATTGCATGACCCCTTCCAAAAATATATAACTACCAATAACCAAGGAGCTTCATGTATTCCTCCACCTGTTTCGCTTTGTCCTGATAAACCTCATCCGGGTCGGCATTGGATGCTGGATCATCACGGTACAATCCTCTCCCGCCGACGGCCGCACAGAAGCCAAGGAATACGACCAACTTCTTTGCCCCCTCTATATCTTGTGGCCTGTCCACCTCTGCAATCTGCAGAGCCTCATATAGATTCCTTGCTAAGTTATATTGGGATTGTGCGCTCATACCGTCATCGTAGTATGCATAGTTGTCCAGATCTCTCAGATCAATTTCCACGTCTCCATCTGGAAATCCTTCCAGTATGCATCGAGACATGACAAGACTGTCACTATCCATGGGAAACAAGAGCGCGCCGTGCAAGCTGTTATAGGAGTATATGAACTCCTCCAGAGGATGGCCGAGGGAGGCATAGTTCCAATTGAGGATGTAGGATATGATTGGTGACTGATCGGGTCTTTGTGAGACGAGGAAATTCCCCAGTTCTTGATCGTTGTGTTAGTTGGAAATCTTAAGGATTGGTGATGGTGGTTCAGGGAGATTGCTTACCGATCCTGTTCAATGTAAATGTTGGGTGATACTCAGGTATTTCAGTCACTACATCTTTGACAGACTGCTCAACGAATTCCTCAAGCCTGCTTCTCAACTCTGGGCTTTTCCGCCAGCCTTCGATGTCCTGTCGCTCTTCCGCCCGTCTCAGATCTCTCCTCAACATCTCTGTGAGATAACTCCCCAGATTGGGAAACGGACCTCCGACGCCAGTCATAAGGGCCTCTCCAGAGCGAACGTATCCTTCCTCTGAAAACCCGAAGCCCCCGTATCCCTGACATACAATCATGTGATCATAGGATTGGAAGAGTTTATGTATTGTCGCAATCTGGCCCAAAATCTCGCTCTGATGCTCCGCGGACATTTCATAAAAGGATTGCTTGAGTGGGGCGTCCCCGGGCGGATGAGAGCTATGGATAATCCAAGCGTTGTTGTATTCATCATCGCTTCCGTCACTCCACGCATATACCTCAGGCACAGTGTGAAGATAGAGGGTGTTGTACAGAATCGTTCGCGCAGTATACATTGCAGCGACTTTGTTCTCCGCCCAACGGCCCTGGTCCATGTTTCCTTCGGGGATTTTGAACTGTATGACTAACTGTCTCGAGCCCGACGGCATGCGCACCACTCCGTGCTGCTTGGGAGCATCACGTAGGCTCCACATTGTCTGGAGGAAGTAGACTTCATATGAGATGGTATTTGCGTTGTAGTCCAGAATTGGGGCGCGTTCGACTCCGTCCACGGCAATACCAAATATCTTTCCTACTATTTCCTTGGCGCGAGCCTCGAGCCTGGACGCTCCTGTGGTAGATGAAGGGGGTGAAGGTGGAATGGTAAGCCCGGCCATTGTGAGCGATCTTCGTCGGCTGTCTGTTAGTGAAGTAGGCCGACCAGGTTGATAGTGACAGTGATGAGTGTAATCAGGAGTGCTAAGGCCAAAGTTCCTGGGTTTGTTGTTGAGGCGCTATTTATAATGATAAAGGGTGATATAAAGAATGTCATTTAGACTTTACTCGGTTGGACGTGATCGATTATTGCATATCATAAACCGTAAGCAAAAGAGTGTGAGAGCCTAATGAGGGTTGAAAATAGTCATATCATAGGCATGTACCTCATCATCCTTTGACGTTGCTGGGGGTATGCATTATGGCGGTGTTAGTTTGTAAGTCTGATATTCGATATGTCGGCCAAAAGTGGCAGGTACCGGTATGGTCGATCAACAAAGAAGGTTCGTCTCAGACCCCAACGGCTATTACTTGAAATGTTTCTGCCTCGCAAGACTAATGTGCAACTTGCAGTCTTTTGTCCACCCACAATACTAGCAGAAAGGAACGTATATGAAACGCATTGTGAGGCATCATCCCCGTACATCGCATGCCTCTAAATATCTATCGCAAATGTTGCATTCTACCTGACGGAAATTCCAGTGGGCCAGGCACATACTATAATTGATATATAGTTCTTCAGAGCATCTCAGATAATCCAAGCTCTTTCACACGTACCTGACTCAATATGCCCTTATCGAATAGTCATAGTAGAGCAAAATTACTATCGACTGTTTGGTTTAACAAGAACATAATATTCAGCCACCACGGTACCCATTATTTGTTGCAAATTCCGCTTAGCAAGTCCATTCTATGCCAGTTCAGGGGAGAAGCGATAGACTAATTAATATAATCACGATCAATGAAATCCAGAGCCTCTACTTAGTTCATTTTCTGATTAAGCAAGACGATGCCCGGGAAGACGAAGTGGAAGAGACAATACCCCACGGAAACAGCCGGAACAGGAACACGAATAAGATGGGCACCTTGCCTAGTGTTCGTCCCATGGTTGGCCATTCTTTTCGACCAAAGTGGCTACTAAAACTTTGACCTAACTTGCATTGCCCAGGATGTACACGCACAGACAGAAGGCACATCCTTATATACGAGCCAATGACCGTATTACCATGGATAGGTGGCGCCAATGAAGATATCTCTATATATGCATCGAAACCTAGCGATTATAGTTGGTGGCTTGATAAAACATGTGGCAAATTCCAAGGTTCTAGAAGAGTAAGAATCTAGCTTTCTAGCCCCAATTGTTAAAATGAACTGCTAAGTACACCATTTCGCAGCCAGACTTTCGCGCCTGGTCTCTGGTTAAATACAAACTCAACTGTTGACATTCCTAGTATATGTACGCCAGAACACCACATAAGCTGGTGAGTTCAGTGTGAATCGGAGGATCGGACATGATTCGCACGGCCTCAAAGGTGGATGGACAACCTCGGGAGTCAGCAGCTTCATGCTGGGCACTAGTACCGAGGGGAAATAGTAGGCTTTCCTGTTCATTCCTATCCCTGGTACAGCATAGTCCGTGTGGCGTCCACGCCAGCAGCCATCTTGTGCTTTATCCGCGGGGATGCAAGGTACAATCTCGTTTTGAGATTCATTATGGGCAGAGTACAAAGCCATCCATTGATACACGATAGCATCACCTTAGAAAGAGTGGTAACAGCCAACAGGTTATGTTGTGGGGTAATTTCCCACCTGTCCACATCTAACCAGCAAGCTACAGACGTTGTACCGTCATCGTTTGGCAATCTGGGGGTGGAACTTCCCTCGCATCGAGCCCGCTTAGATAATCGTCGTGCAGGATTGTACTCTTCCTTTGACCCGATAAAGTTGGATTCAATCGTCGGAACTTCTTGTGCCCAATGGAACCTTTCAGATTCCAATCTAGGTTTATATTATTAAGACTTCCATCGGCCAAGGTGCTGAATGTGGTCGACGTTCCATAGAGCACCATGGACAAACGGGCCAAGACTGGATTGTAGGACGATCGCAGCTTCCAGACTCCTGTACTTGGGTCCACCGCATCGTAGAGCCTCTGGCGTGCCCTTATAATTGACTTCGTAGTCATTTCCGATTAGGGAGCTGTGCAAGACTGACTGACAAGCCAAGAAAGGTCGTGCACGTCAGAGGCGGGCAATAAGGTTTCCGCAACCCGCATGAACCAAGCTTCCACTCGCAGTCCTCGGAGGGACATCTCTCAGAATAAACCTTCACGCCTGTCCAGCTTTTCTCTCTTCTCGTTTCTCAAAGACGCTTTGGCCTCAGTCCTGCGCAAAAGGGTCTGGCAGGCATGGCGCTCTGTGCATATTTGCAGCCACTTGGCCAATTTTAGAACTTCCGTCGGCACCTCTACTTTTTTCATTCCTCTAGAGGCCTTATAGGGTCGCTTTTCACATCAGCACCACTATCGGTATGAGACTCTTTGGCCGATGCGACCGACAACGGGACTAGTATGTCGCAGGAGGTCGGTATCGACGTTCATAGCGGCGATTTCTCGTCGCTTACCTCAAAGGACCCAATCCAGAAATATGTCATCTCCGCCTTTGCGGCCATTACCTTCTACAATGCGATAGAGCTCGTCGTGCTTTGTTTCACGACATTTCAAAGGTATCATGGATGTTATTTCTGGAGTTTGCTCGTCACCTCGGCGAGCCTTATCCCCCATTGTGTGGGATACCTTCTCTTTATCTTCTCTACTGTTTCTCCTTATGTGCCTGTGTCCTTGATTATACCTACCTGGATTAGCATAGTCACTGGTCACTCCCTCGTTCTTTGGTCGCGATTGCACCTCCTCGTGCAATCGCAAAAGCTATTGCAGGGCCTCCTGTACATGATCATTATCGACAGCATCGCCTTCCAAATTCCCACAACAGTCCTGCTGTATGGATCACTATCAAATACCCCCCACTTCGCCAGGGGCTACGACATCATGGAGCGGGTCCAGCTCGTCGGCTTTTGCGTCCAAGAGTTCATTCTTTCCGGCATATATGTATGGGAAACCATCAAGATGCTGCGCCTTCGTCCCGAGAGGTCCCGGTTCATTATCCTCACTCAATTGCTTGTTATCAATATACTCATCCTCATTCTGGACGTGGCAGTCGTCGCCATTGAGTACGCCGGATATTATGCACTGCAGGTCATGTTCAAACCTGTTGCATACAGCGTCAAGTTGAAGTTGGAATATGCTATTCTGGGTCGGCTGGTCAAGATTGCCCAAGGGGCCAGTTCGGATCCGGATCCATTATCACCAAGTTCTCGTGGATTCAACATAACTGCATCTGGATTTGACGAATCGGGCAGTACCGGTGCAGGTGTCACAGTTGTCCGACAGGTAAACTCGGGACCGTTGGTCAGGCGATGGTCTGGACAGACTCATGACAGCTTGGGTTTCTGTTAGGAAGATCCCAGCTCGATGTGTTGATTAAGTCGCTGACTCGCTGGGACCAGTGCGGAAACACCCCTCGGAAGCCCTTAAGCCGATTTGTTGACAAGAATTGGTCACACGAGATGGCATATGAAGGATCGACTCTCAGTGTCGACAATCGCATCACGTATAATGCCCGAGCATCGCTCCGATTCACACACAGCCACTCAACGCGACGCCTCAACCCAGACCACGGGCTTATACGCGACGGAACTCTTCATAACGGTCAGGTGAATGGTTTCCCACGGTGGTCCTCGAGATGCCTCGTTTATGGAAGGGGTCAGTGGCTGCTAGAACGCATATACGACATAAGCACCTTTTGGACGGAATGAGGCTACCACCTCCAGAGGCCCATTACTTTGAACTAGATACTCACTATAGAACTTAATAGAACAAAAAGACAAAATTCTACCTCGAATACCCTTGAAAGATGCCCCCTTTTGAAAGCCTTGATGCAATCGTTACAGGAAAGCTGAATCATTCTCACCTTTGCCTATTTGTAAAGCAGGGATAGGTATCTCAATCTCTTCCCAACCGAGCAGATGCGCTAGTTCCCCATGTCATTAGTCACTAATGGAGCTTTGGTGCCTGGTAAGGTTTAGCTGTGAACATTGCAGCATTCCAGGATATTGGAGACGGAGACTCCCACAGCCATTGGCTGTCCTTTCTGGCTTCGTCACGTCTTTCACAAACAGAACATTGCCCACACGGTCGTCCACACAGTGATTTGTGTCAAGAGTTTCATATCTCTTGCTCCAACTTGCAACCATGAGTGACAGCCTGCCTTCTCTTACAGTGAAGCACCACAGCCTGGGGTAGAGGTCAGCCCACACTGAGGATGTTGGGGTAAGTGGTTTAAGGATGTGGATGATTGATTGTTTGGCTGGGGAATCCTTGTTCTAGGTTTTGGAGATACCCCGCAATCACGATCGGTGGGTCCATTGTCTGTCGACCTCATTCTTTACTTTGATAGAAAAATATCTGATATGCCACCTATACTGGCAGGGTTTGTGCCAAGTAGACCTACCACATGAGAGATTCATTATGCTTGACGCTATAACTTATCGCAAAAACGCTGCTTCCATTCTGGCGTTAGAAAGCTTCAGTAAACTACGCCATTGTTACAACAGATCATGTGCAACTAAATAGAACACTTAAGAGTTTCAACGTTACTGGTAGCTAGCATGTCAGCCGGATGCGGCCCGTGGGGCAAGGCATGAATGGCCAATAACAAGCTTCAGACCTCTCCTTGCCCCGTGAGCTGGGATATGACGGCCGTCAGCATCGACGTCCTCGTTGGGATTTACTACAAACAACATTCTTTGTCGTCGTCTAGTTTCCAATGCTCCCATACGACCAGCTATGAAACATTACATGAAATGTATGAATCATGACTTCGGCGAGGTCGAAGACCCAGAGCCTGATGCGTGGCGTGAGCCCTATCAGGAGATGACGCCTTACTAACATCTGAATAATTAATATTTTATAGTCAGCTCGTGTAGCCTATCCAGTCTAGGATGGCTCACGGCGCAATCTTTTACCAAATTTCTACTGTATCTGGAATTGCACGATTGCGGAAGTGTTTCCGCAAGCATACTATATCTTTGACACTTACCCTGCGGATAAGTCTGGCACTGCACGAATCACCCAGGTCTAGCCAAATTACTTCCTTGTGGAACGTCCATACTAGGAATGTATGCCCCTAATGGCTCGGCATCAAGCATATTGACTTCCCAACCCGGGGTTCTCGGAGGTAATAAGCTATGTCAATGTACGACGACAAGGTCATTGATGGCCTAATGCAGGTTTTCGTTTCGGTGTCTGATCCTTAAGACGACAATGAAAAAAACGTCATCTAGGGTGTGATGATATTTTGATGTGTCTGCTGACTTATTCTCCAAATGTGTATTTGAGATTCTAGATGCATCTTCGACTCGTTGCAAGACGCATCGGGCATCATCTGAGTTTGGCCTGTGGTTTTCTAGCACAGGTAGGCGTAGGAACTACTACATCACAAGGTTTTACTTGGGAGAGTCTTGACACGAGACGATCAATTCACTATACTTTCGGCCTCTCCGTTGCCACAAGACTATGATTACTGGCAGTTTTATCGTCGAGTCGGGGTAATCTCGACCCCACCGAGACCTATATAAAAAGGTAATAGCTTATGTGCACCCCACGTGTTGATGTTCCAAAACCATCACTTTCAGACTATCTATGTGACTCTATATTACGAACGGACCAAAGCCCAAATCCCCTCGTGCTGCCGAGTATTCACATCAAACACCATGAATACCTTTGGCCTACATCAAGATGGACCCTTTGGTGGGTTCGGCGGCAGTGCCTACGACGCAAGGAACAATGAACAGAAGGTCAAGCATATTAACGCCTGGGAAGCTCGCTACAATGACTACGATGTCCTTGGTGCAATCGAGTTTCAATTCCAGAACGGCGATTGGAGTGGTCGAATTGGCGGCAAAGATCCTAATCTCAACTACTACCAAAAGTCATATGATTTTGATGATGATGAAACAATAAATCACATGTGGGTCTATGCTGGGAAGGACGACGGCTTCGTCAACGGGTTTCAATTCACAACAAACCATAATCCCGATGGTTTCGACGTTGGTGGACATGAGGGTAACGTAACCGAATTGAAAGACGATGATCTTGGTGCAAATGGGGAATGGGCTGGAGCTACAGGCCGAGACCCCATCCATGGTGCTGATGCTGTTGTGGACAACATGATTCTTTATTTCAAGGAGTGAAATGTTTTGAGACGTGAACTACTAGTAGTTGGTTGTCATCACTGTGGCTTCAGAAAAGGATGTGAAGTGTGCACTGCCTGTCTAATTATTGTTCATTAATCTTGCTGGTACTGTTGCACGCACCGAGCACAAGTATGGTGGAACATCTGTCTGTGTCATCTTGATTGGTGATTGAAGGGAAAAAGTGTTAATTAGTTGACTTCATCGCACAAGATGCCTTGGTATGGGTTTTTACCGGAGCTGTTTCCGTTTTCCCCATACTGTCGTGCGAATGCAGAGGCAACTGACATAATATCATAATGGGATAGTTATTACTTTAATCATACTGCATATTATGCTCTACATATGCGGCATTATTTCCAATCATTCCATTGTTTAATTAAGAACCACGCAAATGATTGCATCGAACGTTCTTTATAATATCCCTATAGCGCCAAACCGACATACGGGGAAATCCTCAGGTCTGCGAAAAGAGTAGTTCGACTTTGACAGGCAACTCGAGAAAAAAAGAAATAAAAAAGGAAAACTTGAATTGAGTTGATCCAATACAAACCCTACAACAGAAGGTAGATTTGTGAAAGCAAAAAGAGATGACAAGAGTGGGATTCGAACCCACGCCCCTTTCGAGACTAGGAATACTCCGGATTGGAATATGCATGATCAGGTGACCTGACCCTAGCGCCTTAGACCGCTCGGCCATCTTGCCCGTTTTGTTATAGGTTGGTTAGCATCTTAGCTATATCAATACCAAAAGTCAGCTTTGCCAAGTTGGTCTCCAGTGGACCGGACATTTCGTTTGCAGAGACTCTGCGACATTTTGAGAAGAATATTGGTGTAACACCATTAATTAAAATTGGTTTAATAATTTGAATGTGACATGATTATGGGGGAAGCATTACTTCCGATAACTTCAAATGAACTAGAGATGAGTGTGGGAGCTTGGCCAATAGTAGTGGTGTCACTTGTATATATTTCCCGCTCTTGCAACAAGCTCTATAGCACTTGGCAATATTCATGGGCAACCCAGCGGCAACTGGAAACTCCATTCGGAAGAGCGACTTTAAGTTCCTAGTAGTGATCTCTACCATTTAGTAGTAGTACATGCTTAGACCCACAGACAGTGATAAAATACGATTAAATTATTACCTAATTATGACCACTATTATTTACTCCTCCCTCCAATCTTCCACTCAAACAGTTCAGACGCCCTCCCCCTTCTTCCGCGGATACTGCCAGGTCCAATTCCGAATATAATCCGGATCAATGCCGTCATCGTATGCCTTCTGCTTGGCCAGTAACTGCATATTCAGGAACTTCTCTCTCACTCCGGACGCCGTATTGCCTAGTCCGCGGGCATGATCGATCGCATCAACAGCTAAACTATACCGATCCGTCTGATTCCTCACCGCCAGCTCGAATGGCGTATCGATGTTTCCCTTCTCCTTGTACCCCCTCACATGAATGTTCTCCTGTCCGGGTCTCTTATACGTCAACCGATGAATAAGCCACGGGTACGAGTGGAAATTGAAGACAATCGGCCTATCAGCCGTGAAGATAGCCTTCCATTCCCGATCGGACATTCCATGCGGGTGATGGATCTTGGACATGAGTTTGAAAAGATCGACCACGTTGACGAAGCGCACTTTCAGCTGGGGAAGGTGTTCGCGCAGGAGCGCTGTGGCGGCTAGTGCCTCGTGTGTGGGAACGTCGCCGCATGCGGCCATCACGACGTCTGGTTCCGCGCCTTGGTCGTTACTGGCCCAGTCCCAGATCCCGACGCCCTTGGTGCAGTGGGCAATTGCTGCGTCCATGTCCATGAATTGGATGTGGTCTTGTTTATCGGCGACAATGACGTTGACGTAGTTGGCGCTGCGGAAGCAGTGGTCCATTACGGAGAGGAGAGAATTTCCGTCGGGCGGGAGGTAGATGCGCACGACTTCGGGAGACTTGTTAGCCACGACATCGAGGAAGCCTGGGTCTTGGTGAGTGAATCCGTTGTGGTCTTGGCGCCAGACGGTCGCGGTGAGGAGGATGTTCAAAGATGCCACTTTGGCGCGCCATTCGACTTCGAGGCATTTCTCGATCCACTTGCAATGCTGGTTCACCATAGAGTCAATGATGTGGATGAAGGGCTCGTAGCTATTAAGGAGCCCATGGCGGCCTGAGAGGACGTAGCCCTCTAGCCAGCCTTCACATGTGTGTTCACTAAGCATCTCCATCACTCGGCCGGCCATGGAAAGGTTTCCGCCGTTGTTATCTTCAGGGAAGTATTCGGCCAGCCAGACTTTCTTGCCGGCTTTGTAGATCTCGGAGAGCTTGTTGGATTCAGTTTCGTCCGGCCCGAAGACACGGAAGTTGGTCTGATTGAAGGCGACCACATCACGGAGGTAGTGTGACATGTTGACCATGCTGCCGCGGATGGTGGCTCCCGGATCGATGGATGTGAGTGCGTACTTGCGGAAGTCGGGTAGGTCTAGCGGTCGCCGTAGCAGCCCACCATTGCCCACCGGATTGGCGCTCATACGGGAGTTGCCAGTTGGAGCGAGGGCTTTGAGTTCGGAGATCAAACGGCCGTCTTGAGTGAAGAGCTCCTCAGGCTTATAGCTCTTCATCCACGATTCAAGAAGTTGAAGATGTGAAGGATTGGTGAGGACGTCGGTGATAGGGATTTGGTGGGCACGCCAGAAGCCCTCAAGAAGTTTGCCATCGACTTCACGCGGGGCGGACCAACCCTTTGGGCTGCGCAGAATGATCATGGGCCAGTGTGGGCGGAAGGGCTCCTTCGACTCGCGGGCTTTCTTCTGAAATTTCCTGATTTCAAGAACACAGTGCTCGAGCGTGGCTGCCATGGCTTGATGCATGGTTTCGCGATCACTGCCCTCTACAAAGTAAGGGGTCCAGCCGTAACCCTTCATGAGAGCAGAAAGCTCATCATGGGAGATGCGTGCGAGGAGTGTCGGATTGTTGATCTTGTAGCCGTTGAGATGAAGCACGGGCAGAACGGCACCGTCGGTGCAGGGATTGAGGTACTTGGTACTGTGCCAGCTGGTAGCTAATGGCCCGGTCTCGGCCTCACCATCGCCCACCATGGTAAGGGTAATTAGATTGGGATGATCGAAGACGGTGCCAAAGGCATGCGAGATGGAATAACCCAGCTCCCCGCCCTCGTGAAGACTACCGGGGGTTTCTGGGGTAGCGTGGCTGCCGATACCGCCGGGGAAAGAAAACTGCTTGAAGAACCTTTGCATTCCACGCTCGTCCTCCGACTTGTCCGGGTAGACTTCGGAGTATACACCCTCCAGGTAGGACTGTGAAAGAATGCCAGGGGCACCGTGACCCGGGCCTGAGATGAAGAGAACGTCCAGATCATACTTCTTGATCAGCCGGTTCATGTGAATCCAGGTGAAGGATTGTCCTGCGTCTGAGCCCCAGTGGCCGAGTAGGCGTGCTTTGAGATGCTCCACCTTCAATGGCTGTTTCAGAAGCACATTTTCGCGCAGGTAGAGCATGCCTAAGCATAGGTACATGCTGGCGCGAAAGTAGGCGTCCATTTTCCGGACTTCCTCAGGGTCAAGGTTCTGGCCCTTGACCGTGGAGCGAGCAGCTCCATAAGCGGAGATGCTCTGATCATTCGAATCCGATGGCATTTTGGGAGAGTATCTATCACACTTGGTAAAATGCCGTTAGTTGAGATTTGATGTGGTACCGCCCTCAGCTTCTATTTAAGACGGATATCTGGAAGGCTGGAACTGGCCATTCTTAACGTGGGCTGACATCCCAGCCGGCTCCATGCTCGCACTTCCCGGATAACATCCATGTAAAGTCCATGTAGTAACCAGTCCATGACGCTGGCTTCCGTCACCCTCCGCGCCCGCTGCGTCACTGGTTGGGATGATGTATCTTTATTGGCTCGGGTGGTCTTTACCGGAGTTGTGGTACGCTAGTCCTGTTCCGGAGCTGACATCTCGTATGGGCTGATATCTGATATATGGACGGATGTTCATGTTCTTATCCCAGAATTTGTTGGTGGGTGGTGGGTTATGAATTGGGAAGGTCCTAGAATGTAACAAGTCAGTCCTAGTTGCACTTGTGTCCTTCAGCACCAAATCCGCCCGGTACTCTTACATTTCCGTTCCTGCTCAGGCCAAGGCGGACATAAGCTGGCGGTGAATGCTATGCTAACAACACGGATTGCACGTCACGAAGCATCTACAAGCCGCGGGGTTCTCAAGCATTGAACGCAAGATGAAATTATTGAGTAAAGACAAGACAAAATCAAAAACAACGAATCAATCTCACACAGAGCACATCTCCAACTAAATGTCTGTTTCCACTACCTCACCATTCATCACAGTGATGGTTTTCAATAATCGAAAGTTTCACCAACTATATCCTCAGTCAACTTCCACAGTTGTTCTGCTTCGATCGGATCCCGCGCCCAGCTGCGGACCTCCTCCGGCTTCAGTACTGTACAGTCCTGGACAAAGCTTCCATTGTTCTCTGCCAGACTTGGTTAGCTTAGAACGATGAGCCACCCACAGAATCAACTTACGATTTGTGGTGATGGATGGATGAAATGCGGCGAATACATGCGTCGCCACACCTTGCGACATAGTCTTCCAGGTTATCTCTCTCTGTCCACTCCGGAAGTACCCGAGTACTGTGAACCATTTCACTTCGGTAATGTCAGCTAGCATACCTCGTGCAAAGGATACAGATGTGGCCCATACCGAGAGATTCGTACATCTCGGACCAGTCTCCTCTGGCAAGATTCGTGTTGATTGTTCCAGGATGTAGGCTGACCGAGATGAGACCTTTGCTCCCAAGCTTTTGCGCTAGAGACACAGAGAAGAGCATGTTGGCGGATTTGCTTTGGCCGTAGGCCAACCAGGGGTCATAGTTTTTGCCTTCCTAATACTAGCCTTCAGCTCATTGTCTCGACATTGGGATACCACGCATCATTACTCACGTCAAAATTCCAATCATGGAATCTGACTGAACTCAACTGGTGGCCATTACTCGACACATTCACAACCCGACAAGGGGTTCCAGGATGCACTAGCTTTTCCATAATCAAATTGGTGAAGAGAAAATGTCCAACGTGATTAGTGGCAAATTGACTCTCGATTCCATCTTCTGTCAACGAGAATGGTGATGCCATGACACCAGCATTGTTGACCAAGACATCGATATCCTCCTTGTATGTCAGGACTTCCTTGGCAGCGTTTCGGACTTGGGCCTGAGAGCGCAGATCTAGTTCTAGGAGACGGGTGGCTACTCCTGGAGCAATGTTCGCAATCTCCTGGGCCGTCTGTTGAGCTTTGAGAATATCACGGCTAGCAAGGATGATGAGGGAAGGGCTGTGAATGGCAATGACCTTTGCGAACTCGGCACCAAGACCACCTGGACTAACGCCAGTCACGAGAACGGTCTTGTTGGCAATAGCATCCTGGCAATCCTGTGCCACCTGTTCTGCTGAAGTCTGAAAGGAATATGAAGACATATTGGCAAGAGACAATCTGCAGAGTTCGATACTCAAGTAATTATACCACTTCTGAAGGATACTGGCAAACTGATGATGGTAATGAGAAGTGCTTTAGGTGGAAAACGACAATAGTATATATAGGGCCCTGGCCGTAGTAGTCGTACGGCCTTCATTTACCCATTCCCAATATAGTCACGGAAATAACGAATAATTGAGCCCAATTCGTGTATACTTTGGTCATCATCTTGGCCCATCTTGCTCCATATGCTGGCTCGTCCAGTCGATTTCCTATTTGGGCCGAATTAATTCGAGACCAGTTACCCGATGGGGTTAGCGTGAGTCTGGCGATGACGGAGATAACGGAGCCACGCTAAGCCCGGTTGCCTTCGACAGGAGGATTATCCCATATGACCCCGAGTTACTTCATCGCATTTTCTTCCTGTCCACTCCTCCAGAATCTTCCAGGCTATTCCATCTATTTCCGATGGAAAGCATGCCTAGTGAGGTGGTATTCTCAACGGGACCATTGTCATCCGAATCCGTGGTGTTCCAGTATACCAATGGCCCACTCAAGGTGTCTCTACCAAAGAGGAGGGGCCGTCCCGCAGGATGTGAGTCCACAGACCCATCTAAGGTAGACTATCAGCATGGGTTGACCAAGAATAGCGACAAAAAAGAAGCGACACCCCGAGGGGTCCAGTCGTCAGCCCGCCGCCGCTTCCCACTTCAAGTTCATCAATTTTGGGCCCACGTTGACCCGAATAGATGAAGAAGCCCGCACCACCATCCGAAGCCACACAATGATCAATCGCCGTCGCCAAGAACAGAAGAAAGCAGGGAACACTGAAGCCACTGGCTTTGAGCTGTCCCGTCCGGCCCACACCCATATTCCACATGCATATCCGCAGAGGAACCAGATGGATCCATTTGGCACGCTGCCCATCGACATGGAGCCATATATGTTTGATCTTTTTGCGTTTTGTGAGTTGCAAAGGATATATGCTAATTTCTCGGACACTTCTAGCTAACTAAATGCCCCTGAAGACAAAAATCGCGCATCAGAGACACTCTACTCAATTGAGAAGAGAGCCGGCTGTAATCCAATAGATGACTATTGGGTACCATTGCTGTTTCAAGACCCAGCAATGCTTCATGTAGTACTGGCGTGTGGATCGTTATTCACTATGGATCTGCAACGATTTCGAGCAAGCCCTGCATTTCTTTGGCATACCAGTCAAGCTATGAACATCATTCGGAAAAGACTGGTTGGTTCTGTGGATGCCCCTTCGGATGAAACAATAGTTGCTGTCGCCAGTATCGCTATTGCGAAGGTTAGTCAATGTCGTAAATATCGGGAGGATATGTTGGCTAACCGTCTCACAGAAAGCAGCGGGCCAGCACGATCAATGGGAGGTTGACATGAGAATACTGAAAGCGTTGGTTGACATGCGAGGAGGTTTGGACGCACTAGATGACAAGCCGATGGTACAGGGAAAAATCTACCGGTTAGCTGGCTGTCCCTGCTTGAGTTCCGGATAGACTCTTACTTGGTCTCTTAGGGCCGATATCAATGGATCCTTAGACGTTGGACGGAAGCCCATTTTCGGTAATCGGTTCCAGCAGTCTCCAATGCCGGGTCCTAGAGATTACCGATTAGTTCAAGGTTTCCAAGAACTGGATTGCGTTCTGGGCATAGAGAGTGCACTGAAAGCAGTGATCGACGATATACAATCCTTAGTCGAGGAGTTCTCCAGTATTACAAAGAGCAGCGGTCAAACCGTCGTTGCGAGGATCCGTTTCTGGCTGACGTCAATCCAGTATACACTTCTTTCACTGCAATATAGTGACGATTGTTCCAGAGTTCAAGCCCAGGAGGTCTGCCGTCTAAGCCTTTTACTACTGATCAACGCGGTCTTTCATGAGTCTCCTCCTGGTGCATCGACCAGTGATGTACTTATCTCACAGCTGCGGCGGCTTCTGGAGAATGCTGAAGTGTTGGACTGGTTTCCGCTCACCTTTCGTCTTTGGACCCTATACCTTGCTACTTGCAATGTTGCATCTTCCACACTAAGAGCTTGGTCGATTGCAGCCATCTCAGAAGTGGTGCTGCAAATGGGCATCCCAGATGAAGAAGAGTTCAGTCGACAACTCACATTGTTCCCATTTGACCCGCCCACACATAATGTCATCTGTCCAACGATATGGGACGAGGTACAATTCTTTATTCAGAATCAGGCGAGAGGGTAACCGGCGAGTCCATATTGACTGCAATAAAGAAGACATAGTAGAACAGGGAGCATAATATGTTCTTATTTTCCATGATAGACTTACAAAAGAATGGATTTATTTACATAACGTAGTCTGTTCATCAATAGCTCCAGCGCGGCTATCTCTATGAGCCTGAGCAAGCGTATGCTAGTGAAATGGAGCCGTTTGGGCTTCCGTACCTATCTCCACTATTGCCGCACATGGCTTTGTAACGTGTCCTTACTCAGACAAGCAGAGTGCTCCCATTCTATAGCTCGGTAATCCGGAAGATTTCAATTCTAAGATCTAAGAAGTCCGTACACGGAAAGTTCACAATGCCTCAGCCATCATGTAGGCACTGAGTAATGGAATATTCACTCATTCGCAACGTACCGGCGGCGTCCAAATGTTTATTCTGTTAGATAGCAAACCGGGAGAACGCCGATAGATACTTACATCTACAGGCGTTTACCCCGATGTAAGAGGCAATCCCCAACGAATCAGACTATCTCTCCAGAGAAGACTCCTTCTATGAAAGGTAAGATCCGGGAAGTGACCAAACTATATCACTATATAGGGTGAATCCCGCTGACTATATAGCCGTAGAAAAATTATATAAGGCACGTTAACCCCCCTCGATTTGGCTTGAGTCAATCAGCTCTCGCTCACGCCGCTACCGCAACGAAGAGGGGCAGGGCCACTCAACTCTGCCCCTAATTCAATATTCCTATTACATGGAAATATATAAATAGATGAAACCAGAGACTATGACTCCAATGGCTGAAGTGGGAATGTTTCTTCGGCTTTAGAGATGGCTATCTCGTCATTTCATGCTGCGCCCTGAATCCCCGATTGCAGCGGTAGAATAAATTCGTATATAAGAAAGACATCCAGAGAGTCATGAGTCTTGTCTGGACAATGCAGAACTCCGCAAGATGCCTTCGAGCGTTATATATAGAAGGGTATCTTCATCGACAGCAAAGCCTGCCACCACCATAGAGAAGGACCCTGCTCTCAATTTCATGTCATGGAAGGGTTAAAGCGCGCACATGATGGATCATAGAATGCCCTGCGGATTTAGCACCCTCTCGACATCATTGCTCAACACGCTATGCTTTCTCGTGAGCGGCTATACAGTGTGACTTCGCGGTTCGGTCTCCGAGAAAGCATGGATGGAGAGGTATCAGGGACTTCAATATTACTATGACCCTCTCAACATCCAATCCGCATATGGCCTCAAACAAGCTCAGCCCACATGGAGCAACCAAACGGTATAACCCCCGAGTGTTCTTTTTTGGGTAGTAAAATATGAGACTTACACCCTTGCCATGGTCACGAGGGAGATTGAGAGGATGTATGGACAAGCTCAAGGATACGCAGAGGATTTCCTTCTGCCCCAAGAGGTACAATGGCCTAAAATCATTGGACATGCTCGATCTTGTGCATCGCTTGCGTCCTTGCCAACGAATTACTGCACATGGTAACACCGCATCGTTGACATCTCCTCGCCACGGATGGACACAGAGGACGATACCACAGAAGATACAACAATCCACTCAAAGGATTATGATTATTCTACACAGCTAGCTGAGCTTCATCCAACCGAAGTGTAAGCGAATATATCAGCATCGATACAACACGTCATGGCGCTTCTGATTAGGTGGTATGAAACAAATCGAGCTGCTGTAGACTCTGTGATTGTGGCCATCATCATGGTTACAAGCTGTCTATTTGGATAAGCAATGCTCTGGAGTCAGTCACTGCGAAACAACAGACGTCGAATCATCGAAAAATCATTCCGTCATCTACCGCATTTGTCCAAAAGGATAACAGACTGCTGAGGAGTAATCGAATTGCTCCAATGGCTGTATATATACTGATCTGATACAACAAGTCGGATTCCCCCACTGCACCTCTCTCCCGGCCTAGATTCTATATAGGAAATCGAACACGCACTGCTCTGGCGCCAGATGTCAGTGTTTAACAACAGAGGTTGATTCAGTCACCTCTGTCCTCTCCGCGTCTCTCCAAACTGAAGACTGACGTGTGCATCCCCTTCTCAACCAACAACCATGCCAAACACTATCCAATCATTCCAGGAGCTTCAAAGATTGGATATCCCTCCCAGTGTGGGCGCAAGACATGTACACATCGAAACTTACCTGATGCACCAATCCCATCAAAACTGAAGATGGATTTCTGTGGCAGGCTCACCCACACCTGAAGCCAAGGTTTTAACTGGATGTAAACAAGGCAACGACAATACAAACCATAAAAATGCAAAAGAGTCAAGAACATGACCCTACACCGCTGTGTCGTCGTCCGCAATTCTACTCATTATGTGCACCACTTTCAGACCATGAAGTTATATACAGCAATGGAAGGGACACATCCAGAAGCAACGAATAGTGTTCAACTTCCGCGATGTCACCTCTGTACCACCCACCCACTTGCGGCCTAGGATGCGGTCCCGCCTGCCGAAATCACTGGGAATACTGTCATTCTGGTGTGGCCCGGGGTTTCTTTTAAACGGCTGGGATACAGAGAGATCAGTATGATCAACGACAGGATACACAATATATTGTTTGGTCGTTGTGTCTTGGAAGAATACATCCCAACGATCCTCGGGGACGGTGATAGTTATATATTCTTGGATCTGGCTTCATTACTGGCTGTACTGCTGGCTGACTTTGCAATGAACTGGTACTTTCCTTCCATGGCTCGGAAAGTTTAAACACAAATGAAGAAGAGGGGCTGTATGGGTATCATGTGTGCGGCCGGCCTTGGCCTATCTATGCCGGCTTCGCCTTTGTACATATACCCATATTCCGGATATCGTTATCAGGATCCTCAAATGGCCCAACAGAATTTTCATTTTCACCCAAAATGTCTTCCTGATGGAGATGGCACCAAGCACAGTCACTTGTCCGGTCATTGATAGCGTCAATTCTGCCCATCCGGCAAGCTAACCCTTTCTTCTCGAAGATTACGAGCCAAATAATATTAAACCTCTACTCAAAGACCTATACGGCGCTTCTTCTCTTCCCATGACTTAGCTTCAGCGCCCATCAAACCAAGAAAATGAAGGGGTCTATGCACAGTGTGCTACTTCTCCCAGATGAAACAGATCGGTGCTCTTGGCTCTACATACACATTACACATCACCGCAACAGCCAAGAACACAGACTAGGACTGTGCCAGTAAAATCTGTCCAGATTAACATCGACTTATGCCTGACAGGGATTCTTCCCATCTATGCCCCATTGAACTACTTAGTCCCCTATCTATATGCGCAAATGTCCAATTCCCCATCATATACACTTACTTTCCCGCCCACGATGTTTCTGGTCTGCGAGTTGCTGGATACTGCACAATTCCTGGGGCTGTTTTTGCTATTTGATATTCGAAAGAGCTGGCGCCTCTCAGGATTCCTATGAATAGGAAAGGAATATCAAGGGAGTAAATGTGTCGTTGTTTTTTCCTGGGGAATAATAACAATCTATCCAAGCAATCAGTACGACATGACGAAGAATATACAGATTATCACTGAATTCCTGCATAATCATAATCCTCGGTTACGCAGCATATATGGCTCTCTACAATGTCTCTGCAAAGCACTGGGTACTTCACCATGTCTGGAGTTACGTTCAATACTCACTATAAACCGAAACAATCGACATCATGAACATATATAAAAGGTTGGACGCGGACATAACAATTGGACAGTCAATGTTTAAGAGATGCATCCCTGCCTACTATGGTCCTTGTGAATGGAAGAAGCTCTAAACCATTGCCAACATCCCAACGAATTGCGAATTTGGGGTGCTACGGGTTGGGTTGTGTATGGCTGAGTTGGTCACGCCTCTGATGGGCGCAGGGGTTATTGTCTCCTCTCTCAGATTGGGGGTTTGGGTTTCGCTTTCCTTTTGGGAGAAAGTGCGTCTGCCATGTGGTTATATGATTTGGGGTTTGATATTGCGGGTAGATTTATCTGTAGCAGTGAGTCTTGGTGGGGGTTCGATTCAGCCTTTCTGGTTGAACGTATTGGATGATGGGGATAGGGATGTTAATGGACAGGGGGTGGGTTAGCTTAAGGTTGCACGATCCACTGTCAGTGCTTGTACTGAATGATCTAATTGAATATTGTGGGCAGTTGAAAATTAATCAAGAACCATTCTGATCCCAGAAGATGGGTATTCTTTGCGTGATCTATTGTGCAATCTACCTAACCATTATACATTAATAATAAACATCACCCACGAACATCTTCCGTAGTTACGGCATACTGTGATACCGACATCCAGAAAGCCAAAAAATTACCATAAAAGACAATCCAGACCCAAGTAGCCAACAACTAAAGTGGAACCCACAGCCCTCCAACAGGCGTACCCGGCGACCTCAACAACACCCCCATATTCTCCTCCTCTGCCAAAACCGCCTCAATGTCCCTAGCCCGCATCAAATTCCACCAACGCTGAAATTCCTCCCGGAAACACTCAGGATCATACAACGGCCCAAACATAACCGGCTGAGGGTCATCATCCGGACCATTCCCGAAGCCAGTCGTCGTCATCCGAGCAAGAGTCAACCTCCACCACCTGGTTTGTTGCGACCAAGTACCGAAGTTAATTCTGAGAACCAGTAACGTCTCAATATATCGAGCCGGCTTTGCCATTATCACCGGGGCAATGTCTTGCGGAAAGCGGCCGAAGTTGGGCTGACCATGTTGATACCCCGTCAAGGGTAGTCGGCCGTCGTTACTCAACATGTAGGATAGGTTCGTAGGACGTGGGATCCCAGTCGGGATAGGGGGATTGCCTGGGAAATACCACCGCTTGGAGTACAGGCATATATCTATATGGGGTATCTCTCCGTGTACCGCTGATGGTCCCTGAGCGCCAGGTTCTTGTGGAGCTTGAGATGGCATCATGGTGATCTCGGGGTGGCTGTAGACGTGGAAGCGGTGGGTAGGCTCTGGGCGGCCTGACTCAGGGGTTGTGGCGGTGGCTGAGGCACAGCGTAGAAAGTAAGGGAATTCGTGGGCATATTCGTAGTTGCGGAAAACAGCGGCGGCTCGTGTCAAGTGCTCGTCTTCGAGGATGAGATCGAGGTTCTGTAGGGTAGTTGGCGGGCAGAATGGGGGATTAAGGGAGGGTATGTACTTGTGCTATGCTGTGGAAACCCATAGCTCTCATCGCTAAATCACCCCATAGTAGACATGGAATACCCTCAGCCTTGAGAACTAGGCTGATTGATGAAGCGAATCGGTAGGAGACAATCGGGATTTGTGGGCCCTCGAATAGGAACTGGTACATGGATTGTTGTCCTGCCATGGTGGTAAATATACGGGTGTAGATGCTTAGTGAAAAATAGTAGCAAAAGATGTTGATTAGGAGCATTGTGTTATGGGATGTGAGGGGAGATAGAGGGACGTGTTGTAGGAGGATTTTGTATAAACTATGGTATCATCAGGGTTCTTCATAGCTCTTGCCTGATAGACAGTGATTCACGTACCTAGTACGGGGAAAGAGCCGAGACTCTGTGTTTCTAGTCCTACGTAAGTGAAAGCAAGTTCTTTCCAGTTCAACTACGGTGCCTATTACAGAGGTTGGAGACCCAAAGTCGGGCGAGATACACATACAGTACCTATGTCAACGGAATCCAATCAAACAAGAATTCTCATTCAGAACACTTTAACTACGCATCTAAACCGATGCCTCTGTATCCAAAGCCTTATCTGACTCGGATAATGGGAATATCTCTTCCGTCGAATACGAGAAAGTGGCGAAGGTGACATTTGCTGCCGCGAAGATTGCTCCCCATGGCCTTCGAAAGGAATTGGTTTTGGTTCATCAGACCTCCCTGGATACAATGCGGCAAACTCACGGCTTAACTCTTTCTCTAATCTTTTCTGCGCTTTTATGGAAGATTCGCCGGTATAGGACGCAGTCCTGCAAGCTTCCCACCATTCTCGACATGTTTCGCTGAGCGTTTTTTGGTTTGCATCCAAATCGAATAGATCGCCATATTCAGCTACGTAGAGGTATGTCCTGAAGTGTTCAGTTAGAATTTCATCCCAGTCTATTTCGCATTTATTGAAGTGCTCGTCCCGCGCCTTCAGGTAAATCAGGGCCTCGGCATAACGAGCAGGCGTAGGTATGACTAGGGGATTTTTAGTGGGCGGATGATCTTTATTCTTGGGTCGGTGAACTCCCTTCCAGCGGAGTCTGCGGTCTAATGTTAGCATGAAATTCTCGTCCGCCTCGTTGGCCTCCGTCTGCACAGTAAACTTTGGAAGTCTCCACAGTACATCCGACTTGCGGTGGAGTCTCAAATCGTGGTGCTCTTGAGAACCTTTTGTCACGCCATGGGTCTCTTCCAATCTGCGATGAGAGAATAGATCGAATAAATGAAAAATGTGAACAGGTTTGAGTTCGTTACCAGGACAGGCTCCTTCATTGTAGGGGCACCCCGGATAGTTGTCATGGTCTCTGAACCCAGCCTTGCGCAAGGTTTCAATGGCGTCTGTCATCTGCTCGTCCTCAATTACAAGGTCTATCGATAATGGTTTCTGCCTCATTGGTAAGCACGAGATCCTGTACAGCATAACTCGTTATATGTTTTAGACGTACGAAAGCATCATGTATATGTTCGAAGATATTTTCTAGCATGAAACCCCACAGTACACAGGGAATTGGAGGGTCTGCTTCCTTGAGAATATTACTTGCATCTGATGCGATGATAAATGCATCGGTCTGCCCACAATACTTTTCCCCTAGATACTCATACACCCTTATCAGGCATGGGGATGGCGACCGATATTCCCGGGGTGGTTCATCCTCGCTCATATGCGAGGCGCTGCGCGACGCTTCGTTGTCCGCTTCCAATGTATCTGACGGTGGATCCTGGGGTGGTTTATCCTCGCTCATAGGGGAGGGATTGCGCGACGCTTCATTGTCCGCTTCGATAGTCTCCACTGGTAGATCTTGGTGTTGACTACCACCCCCCATAAGCGAGGACCAGGGAGAACCCTCGGGAAGAAGCGAGCCAACGGGCGAAGGGACGTCCATTGAGAACCAATGGTGGAGAACTGTATGTTCTAAATCGGTAGTCGAAGAGCCGGTCCGTTGTATGTCACAGACCAATGATAGTGGAAGGCTATCTACCATGTCCTTCCCATTTGCCTTTTATAGGTCCATCGTACAAGTACCCTGGTCGGGAAATACCAGGGGGATTAGGGGAATAGTGCGCCTCTACAGCATTTGGGTCTGGAGAAATCCTGCTTCTGCACGGAGGGATTCATCTCACGTCGTGGCTTGGGATGGAGTCTGCTCCAATTACCGTGGAGTGGCTCGAGATAGCGTGGATCACGCCGTCGTTCTGCGGAGGACAAGTGTAGTACACTTTCGAATAGGGTATCTAAACCATAGATGTTGATTGGGGAGAGGTATAGAAGAGGCACAAGCGGTACCAGTATGAGGTCGAAAGATTGAGGCATGATCGACGCAGAGTCACGAATGATGTCGAGATCGTGTCACCTGATTCAGTGCCATGCTCCTTCCATACCAGGCATTACTAGTTGCATCACTCTTTCTTGACCAGTAAACAAGATACAGGCGATGAGACTACTGGTACTTGATATGATGCAATATTCCAAGCAATGTATTATATACTAAGTACTTTTGTCATGTACATGCAAACGTCTGGTCCCATAATAATCACATCCCATATATGTATATCTCATTCCACATTAATCAGGATTTTCATCAGCCGTTTCCAGAACTTCCAGTTAGATCACGCACCTCAAGCGTGGAACTTCTTGCCACCGGCAACGTGAGATGGCTTGAGAAGAGTAAGAGAGTCACCAACGGTGCCATCATCACCACGGATCAACTCCCACTTGAGAGCAGTCTCGTTGAAGATGGTCAGCTTGCTGAAGCCGTAGTGGACCTTGTCCAGCAGGGCGGTGATGTTGGTCAGACCCTCGCCGGAGCTAAATTCACTGTGGCTCTCAATGTTGCCGGCCATGCCGTTGATGATGTGGGTTATGGACTTGCCGTTGTGGGCATAGTAGGTGTTGTTGTTCACAATGGCGGCAGTATCGATGGTGCCGTTAGCCCCGAGAGGATAAAGACGCTCGTACCAGTGGATGTGGCTGATGAGAATGTTAGCGGGTGATGTACAAGGTTAAAACACGGGCAGACTCACCCAGAGAAGTAAGCATCCACGCCATACTTGAGGAGCAGACCCTCGAATGCCTCGCGCACGTGCAGCTGGTACGAGGAATAGGCGGAACTGTACATAGGGCGGTGGCTCATGACGAAGACCCACGGGGTCTTGCTGCGGTCGACCTTCGCCAGATCCTGCTTCAGCCAGTGCCACTGCTCATAAGACTTGGTCTCATGGACACTGCCATTGACGTTGCCGAACGGACCACTGTCGGTGATGAAGGTCTCGGTCTCACTGGGCAGGGTCTCGTTGCCGGTCACGTCCTCCGCAAAGTTCCACTCCGGGCTGTTGGCAAAGTCGGTCTCACCGTCAATAGAGACGAAGTGAGCAAGACCGTAGTCAAAGGAGTACCAGAAGTTACCGACACCACCGGTCTCGGGGCCAGGCATGCGGAAGCGGTGCTGGTAAGCGGTGAAGTTTCTGCGACGGTTAGCTACTACCTCTGGGGATTAGGAAAGGGAGAATGTACCTCTGAGAAGGAGGACAGCTGTAGTAGGTCAGATTATCAGTGGGAGCAGTGCCGTTGGCAATGTCGTCGTTCAGGTAAGCAGTGAGGATGTTGTGGGGACCGTCAAACTCGGCGCACGAGGCTTCGTGATTACCAGGCATGACCATGTAGGGCATCTTTAGAGTGACATTGTTGAGCCACTGCTGCCAGAGATCCCAGTTGGACTCATACAGCACGCTCATATCACCACCTTGCGGACCACCTTGGTCGGGGATTTCGCCCGCGGGCAAGGGCTTCTTGTACTCGTCCGGAATAGGGCCACCACCGGGAAGAGTAGAACCGGTGCCGTTGTAGCAGACCGGCCAGTCGTCAGCACAAGGAAGAATACCAGAGTACCAGTCATCAGCGTAACTGATGTCACCTCCGTGCCAAGCGAACGCAGTTCCCTCATTGGCAGCTTTGACCAGCTGCTTGTGTGTTCCGTGAGCGTTGGTGTATCCCATGTCGTTCAGCACGGCGACGCTGAAAGATCCCGGGTGACCGGCCGGACGACCAGTCTTGAAACTGAGGACATCCGACTGGGTAGTGCCGTTGGCGGCGGGGATCTGGTAGTAGTAGGTGGTGTCAGGCTCCAGACCGTCGATGCTAACCTCATGGAAGAATTGACTGCATTGGGTGATCGCCTTGACTTGGGAGCAAGAGGGAGTGCGGTCGTAGCTAGATTCATCAGCACATGGCGATAATCACTCAAAGCGGTATGGTATACATACGTGTGAGAGTAACCCTGCGCCGTGCTGTTCAAATTGCGAGGATCCTTACCCCAACGAACAGCAGGCAGTTGGCCCAGACCGAAGGGGGTCTGGTAATGAATGTGCATGCCCTTAGGGATGTAGGACAAGGAGATCACATTGACATTGTTCCTGGGATTGGCGGTGGCCGGCTTGACGGCCGGGGGTTCAACCAGACGAGGGAAACCCTTGCCGTTGCCATTGATGGTGGGATCGACCCAATCGCCGATCGGGACGGCAGGTCCAGTGTAGGGGAACCGCTCATCGACCACCGGACGGGCCTGGGCAGCCGTCGCGGAGAGCGCGATAAGTAGGGCAGAAGCAGCAGTTCCCTTCATGGTCGCGTGCTTTCAGCTGGACAAGAACACAAGAATTCTTGGCTGATCCGGATCGATACGCCGGGGGAAGCGTCTGGGGCCACCCGACCGGTTTATATCCCCCGCGACCGGCATATTTATCTGGGGGTCGCGACAGCAAACGAAGCAAGGCAAGGCAAGGGATCACACGTGTAGATAGGTCGGACAACAATTGGCTTCGGGGGAGCCGACGGGGAGCGGCGATGCATCCATCCAGGTCGGCTAGTTGCGACCGGAGGGCAGCGGAGAGACTAGACTAGTAAGTAAGCAGGGGACCAGACAGTGGAGAGCTTCAGCTTCAACTCCATCGCCACTGAAGCCATCGCTAACGATGCATGTGCCTGATTCCCGCCTCAGGGATTGGTCAATGTCCCCAGGCACCCACATTCCCTGAAAGTGGGGCCTGCTCACTTTTGGCACTCTGATTGGCTGGCCACTGATATCAACCCAGCAGCATCCCGGCACGTGTTGAGGGGATGGCCAGCAATGGGATTCCTCCCATTTCCAATTTCTAGTCTGCATTGGATCAGGCAATTTTTCTAGAACTGGCGGGAAGTGTGAGAGCTATCCAGCAGTACTTTGCATAGCATCACACTGGCTCGCTTCAAGCCACTGATCTCTTTCCCGCACTAGCCTATGGTCAGATACCAGTCCAAGAAACGCACAACATCGAGAGATGATGCATGTCCGGCTTTCATAAACACTGAAATGTATATATCCGGGCTGAACCAAGGTGTGCCACTGTTTGGCGCACGTGGTGCCTGACTTGACACCTGAAATGGTGGGACATGACGTCCTTCCGAAAGCTACCAGACAAATCCCGCCTCACAAGACAGGGCTGACAAGGATCTGATCCTGTCATGAAGCCAATCCTCTCTGGCGCATGGCCGGCCAGGCACTGAGCATGTGTGAAAAAATCAAGACATCTACAGCGCATCCGCATACCTTTCTCGTATGCCAGGCATAAGATATGAACAGGCATTCTATTTCACCACTCAGCAACCTGGTAATACCTTCTTCCACCTAAACTTACTCTTATTGGCGTATTAAAATCCCTGTTATCAAGAGAATTTATGTGATAAAGTCTACGTACACATAGAAAAAATAGAGATAGAGATACTCCAAAACTAAGTATTATATATATATATATATATTCCAACTTTTATTACTATTTATGGGCGTATACACCAACATTAACAGCCACTTGCATTAAGCAGCATTAGACTGAGAATTATCGATACCTTTCCCGTCAACGAGTTATAATCATGGCCAGGGGAGGAACAGAAAATATACATACTAAATACGAAGTATATATCCTACATCCCCGCACGCCAAGTTTATACTAGTCATGCCGATCGACTTATACAAGTTGAACAGGACACGCGACCAGTCATGACTTAACCAAGAAGCCGATTTTATAATCCTGCACCTCCTGCATGCACATAACCAGAGATGAAAATATCGGTAAAGCACCGAATCGGTGTTCAATTGAAATTAAACACTATCGAATGCATCCCGCAGAAGCAATCCAACGCAGGGATGAGAGGGTATAAATCCGCGATTTCATCTACATCTTGACTCTAGATCATAAACAAAAATTTTACATAACATCTTGAATATATACAGCTACCCCAATCAATCCTATAGTATGTCCTAATGACTAAACAATCCACGGCCCCTACTACATATATACAAGTCAAGCCCCATCAAACACCAAACTTGCCGCCCTCCGGCACAGCCAAATAAGAGCACCCCTTATAATCGCACGTATTCTACCCAACACCATTAGCAAATGCCCTCAACCAACCAACACCGCGATAGGAGACAGGAAAAACCATGAAACTCACCTTATAAACCTCGGTCCCCCACCAACTAAACCCCTTCGACGCGCCACTGAAATAAATCGCAAAGAAAATGACCACCCCGGCAATGGACACTGACGAATCCAGCGCCGAACTCAACACAAAATTATACTTATACCACCACTGATACACTCTCCTCCGAAGGAACCACCCAAACGTCAACCCCACAACCGCCCAGCTACCATAACTTGTTCCCGTCGCGGGAGGGAGGTAATTCAACCCCCCAAGGAACAAAGGGATGTGGACTCTCCGCCAGAGCGAGTTCGGGTAGCGGCGTTTCAGGAAGTAAACAGGGATAGGGAGGACCGCGCCGATGATGAAGAAGTACAGGAGGGAGCTGTAGCCGATGCCGTTGGTGAAGTAGTTGCGCGGGCCGATGGCGCCCCAGATAAGACTGGTGTTGAATTTGGTGCGTGAGAAGGGACAGCTGAAGCCGTTGACGGCGTCGGTGGTGCACACGCCCGAGATGTTGCCCAGACTCCAGTTTAGGACGGCGACGGAGCTGAGAGTCCCGAAGATCATGCCGACGCATTGGACGATGAAGACTTTGCGGGGTGGGATCTGGGTGTTTATTAGCATGTGTTGGGGGTGGTGGGAGGGGGGTGGGGATGTACTTTGCAGTAGTCGCAGAGTTTCATGTCCTCCGCGAAGTAGAGGCCTTTGATGGTGGTGATGTAGCCGATGTCGAAGAACCAGATGTTGGCGAGGACTTTGCCTTCGAATACGAAGCCAGCTACGATGCGGCAGAAGATGTCGATGTTGATCTTTAGGTTGGATGTCGCGTATACGATTGCGAGCTGGACAGTGAGGTGTTAGTTTGTATCTCATTTGGTATGGGAAGTTGCACATACCGGGCCGTAAAAGACCATAGCTACTGCGCAAGCTAGCAAAACGCCGTACCACCGCAGTTCGACATTCCAGTATTCGACGCTGAATATGCAAATGAACAGTGCCAGTACGGCTGCACCTAAGTACCATAGAAACGGGACGTCACGGTATCCGGAGATGGTATCTGTGTTTTTCTTGTCTTTAGAGAAATAGCTGCGCACGACATGAGGGACCCGCAGGGCGCCTGCCGCTATATCGTGGCGGTTCTCGAGAATAACCCAGACGAGAAGGGAGCTCAAGGTTGCGAATGACAGTCCGAACATGTTCAAGGCGTAGGTTACGGGCATGTAGACCTATAGTATTTCAGTCAGTAGAGACCGCGGACATTTAGCAGGTGCAGCGTACCGGAGAATAGGCCTTGTATTTCTCAATGTCCAGTTTGTACCCGGTCGCCTTGCTGACTACCTTGGATGCTTTGTAGGTGGCGCCAGTGTTATCATAGACTGAATAGGAGATAATTAGTATCGAAAATATGCTCTGACAGACGGCAAGCTGCATACCTGACGAACTCTGGAAAGGAAGGTAGCCTGTATACCATACATTGCGGTAATAGCAAGCGACGGCGACAATCCAGATCCAGAATACCAGTGAGGAGAAAACATTAATGATAGCCCACGACGGAATCAGAAGTGGTGATCCGACGTAGGAAATCTGGCTCCCTTGGGAGGTATTAGCCTCGTTGTGGAGCACTGGGCTAGGTCACTCACAGTCAAATGTAATAGGTAGTAAGCCCATACCACTCTCCATACCGAAAAGCTGATTGACCACCGTGCTCTTCGGGTTGATCCAGCATGGGAATGTGAAATAGCTCAGCGCCGGGAAAATGAAATCCGGGAACCAGTACCAGCAGAAAGAAATGCAAAAGGCGAGACTGAAGAACGCATAACGAGACATTTTCCACGTATCCTTACTAAATTCCATTAGATCCTCAACTTCGTTCCAGGTATCACAGATCAACACTTACACTCCTTGTAAATCCCCCTGGGCCAGGTTATGCAAGGTTGTCGTAAGCGAAGTCGTGCTCAACACACCCGGCCAGATAAGTTCCCTGGGGGCCACCACCACGGACCGAAAGAAGCCAGCCAGGCAAAACCCGACCAAAAATGTTCCCAATGTGATCAAGATCTGGAAGCCCCAGCCAGCTTTGTATCCGTAAAACATCTGTTGTTCCGTCAAGACGTCTGCTCCTAGCCGGACGTAGATACTGAGATTCGACATGATGTAGACTAGAACGTGTTCCTACATGTCGGATAACAGTTAGCACGGGTTAGACACTAGCATTCCGGCATACGCTTGTTCCAAGCTTACCTTCTGATTGAACGGTCCCGGATTTAAGTTGAATTGGCACACGCCGAGGTTGACATTCCAGCTTGGAATGGTCTTTTCCCACAGCTTGCCCAGCGGGTACGCCAGCAGCAGGGTCACGGAAGAAGAGATTGTAATGGATGGTTTTCGAAGTGTATAAAGCGTGTTCAATCCACTGGCCACAATACAGAATCCAATGCCAAGCACCCACATTCTCAGGGTCAAGATGGGTTCTGTTGGGTCATCTTCATGGATGCCGATGCCTGCCGCCCGTAATACTTCGGTCTGGGAATCTACCTCGGCTTGTGGTAGTGTTAGCAGCGACAACAGGGGCAGGAGGTGAAGCGAAAATTTTCAAACTTACTACGGTCGGTGTCCTCGACAGGGTAGACGCTCTCCTTGTCGAGACCATCTTTGGTGTCGGTGGCCATTTTCCGCACCAGAATCAAGCGCTGAATAAGACCAGGACCATGGAAAGTTATCAGATCAGATAGGTAGCATCAGATAAGATCCCGGGCCGGCGTGCCTTAAATATATCCAACAAAATTTGCCAACAAGCCAGGTCACCGGGTGAGGGATTATTCTGCCACGGATTGTCGGCAACCCACAATCTCTCCCTCGGACTAACCTAAGCCTTAGTGGGCCGTCTTTGGACAAGAAAACCCCCAGCCCTATAAGGCGACTGGGTGCCTGTGGTTCCGGTGGACCCTTCGGGTTTCGTGTGCCCGCGCAAAAGCTTTCTTGGCGACTTGGCCGTGATCGAACCGACTTGGAATGTTGCAACCTGGCCAGATACTGATCCATGGTGATGGCATGACGGTAGGAACCTCTTCGAGGAGTCTGTATAATCTGCACCCGATTTAGCAGGTGCATTGTCTCAATTGACTAAGGTGTCAACACGGCTGTCCAGAGCGCAAATGAAAAACAGGGGCATCGTGAGGAGATTGCACTTCTCCCGTGGTTCACATCGCGCTAGTGTGGTACTCGCATACTTAGCGGGTAATGAACGCCAAATCACTGGCGACATTAGCGAATCAACTGAGACAAGGCGCCTTATCTGATCCCTTTTGCCCGGATGATTGTGACTGCTCTAAGCAGTACGTAAGGTAGTCTCGTATTTCCGCGGTTCCCGCGTCATTCAGTATTCCCAAGCTAGAATTTAGCCTAGATAACTATTGTAAAAGGGACCAAAGGCTACCAAGGAGCTCTACAGTGATCTTAGAGTCAGAATGCGCCTCAAATGCTACATCATCTTCGCCTCGGAAGCCAAAATTGCGACCTCACCACGCTCATATTCCGAGCCCACAAGACGCAGCAAGTCGGAAATCCTTCCACATGTGGCATCCATGACGGGTCCACAAACGCATCCTTCCAGTGATAACCCGTTTGTAGGCCAATGTAACACTCCTATCATCCTGCATCTGGCGTGATGTCTCCAGGAAGGCCTGTGGGTTCTCTCGATCCTCATTTCACCCCACCAACGAGAGCTAAGCCGGAACTCCCCGAGCAATCTTGGCATTTGGTTAGAGAGGGGTCACTTGTGGAAACCGACGACGATGCGAGGTTGGAGCTTAGGTAGCAAGCAGGCGGGTATCAGGATTGCCGGTCGCTCAAAGACGACTAGTCACATCATAGGATAATTTCGGACGAGTCCACAACTTCATCTGTGTTTGCTTGCTTTAGTCGGCTTTACATCGAGCTTCGGACATACGACCTAAAACTGTGGTTCCTGGCTATTTCTCAGGTGGGACTGCGAGCACTCCTGTCCACCGGATGCGTGATATATCGTGCCTCGCGCCTTCAGATCGGTCGTCCCACTCAACGAACGGCTTTTCAAAGCACAGCCATTACTGCATAGCCATTACTACTCAGCCTTATGACAAGGCTGAGAGATTAAGCATTTGATTTCGTAATGGTATGTACTCGCTCTGGACCGGGGGCCGTGACTGGCCAGTCGAATGTTGAGTGATCGTAAATGCGATTCGGAAAGCAGTTTGCCGAGGAGACATGAGAATTGCGAGCAGTTTTCTCACCTTTGAAGGGAAAGGATCAAATCCGAATAGTAACTCACATTATCATTTCTCCGGAGCATTGACTTCTTGCGACTTTCGTCATACGGGTAAACATGCGGTGAAGTGTGCAGATGCAGTTAAGAAAGATGGCGACATGAAGTGGCCAGAAGACGGTTAACGCTATCTCAGTTGTAGCGTGTAAACGTTCTGCTTGGCTACATAGAAAATTCTAACTGTTTGGCCTTGAATAGTGGCTAATAGGGGCGCACATAGCTGGTAGGGAACATCCTATGTAAGAGTTCCCTACCCCTAATGACCAACAATGGCTGAAATAAACGTATCCAACATTGTTAGCAGCGAACGACATATGATTCGGAATATGTCGCGTTTCAGTCTACCATTCCATTTATATTATGGGGCGTGCAGACTTTCGCGGAGAAGGTTCCCACCACCGAAAGAAGCCACAATAAGCGATTCTCAGCAAGATAGACTTCGAGACAACACCGGATGAGCCACCAAAACAGAAAGCTTGTCATTGCAAGGGGACTATCACATGCTGCTCTGGATTCTGACATCATCATTTGAAGTTGCTTATTTCTCTTTTCATCTTTACGATAATCCATCAAAATCAGAGCTTATGATTCTTAATACTTAGAGCGTGAATACAATTCATGAGGAACAATGTCTTCGATGGCAGGAAACACACAACAGCCCACCCCCTTTTCCCCGGAAGCATCGCAAACATCAGACCGCTCCTTCGCAAATACGCATCATGACCCCCAACTCTTCCAACCTCATCATTTCTTCTTCTACGGCAGCCTCACCGACCCTTCCTTCCTAGCGAAGGTGCTCAAAAGTCAGGATATGCCGGCCCTCCGTCCAGCGACGATAATGGAGCACGGTATGAGAATGTGGGGTGACTTTCCCGCGCTGTTGGATGGACGTCCCGAGAAACCAATTCACGGTGTCAGCTACAAGGTGCGTTCGCAGGCGGAGGAGAACCGGCTGGCGGAATATGAGACGGATATGTATCGGAAAAAGGGGTGCCTCATTGAGTTTAGGGATGGGTCAAAGGTCCCTGGGGTGACGTTTGTGTGGAATGCCGATCCGGGGTTGCTGAAAGACGAGGGGTTTGATATGGAAGACTGGTTGTTGGAGCAGAAAGAGAGTCGCGGTGAGGGTGAGATCGGAACGTAATGAATTGGGCGTAGGGATGCTCCTTTGTGTGGTCTTTCGGCTTTGACTGACGTACGACCGTCTTTTAGCGTGCCATGTCAATGTTGTATCAAATCGGCTTTTGACGGAATGGCAGGTCGAAGCTCCTTTTTGTATGGGCGTTGCCTCCCACAGGCGTAGCCTGCTCGGCCACATCATTCGTTTCATTCTTATTGATGGTACTCTCGCCGCGTTGATGGGTTTCGCCTCCCTCGTGCCGACTCTGGTGTAGTCTGTGCTTTGCACCGTCCACCTTCTCTTGCAATGCGCGCACCTTTCGCTTCGCTCGGGTGTAGCCTTCTATACCTGCCAAGACAGCATATGACTTGCTAATTGAGACGTGTGACATGTCGACCCCTTGGTCTTGCAGCGAATGGATGAAGGCCCGGAAGTTAGCCGCGGGGGGGCGATAATGGCCACTGTTGATGTCAGATAGAGGTACGGAAATATGACGGAAGTACACACCTCAGAGGTGCTAAACTACGTAGCTGTCCATTTCTTATCTTGATCAACCCAGCGGCTGCAATGCGAGCACCTCGAAGAAATGAAGAGTGCTGAAAGGCCCCGGACTCTTTGATGCCAACAAATAGCCGGAATGTAGTATCAGCAACCTGCTTTTGTTTAGCTGCCACGGCACAAACTATTGAGAAGGGCGAAGCGAGAAACAACAAACTTACAAAGATCCACATATCCTCCTTCTTCGACGATTTCCCCTTCAGGGTCTTGAGGATCGTCCCGGGACTGACATGCACCAACTTCTGTCCCACCTTTGTCGCCTGATAATCATCCTTCTCTTTCTGCCCCAAAATATCCTTATTATCACTAAGCGAGCTATACCCCGACGATGACTCCGACGAGTCAGCTAACGAATCACTCGAAAACGAAACGACCGGACTTCCAGCGTCCGTATTCCCCCTAAACCTCGGCGCGTCCTCCTCGACAGGCACCACCCCCCTCAGACTATCTTTGAACCGGGCATTATCAGTCCAGATAAGCTCCCCATTCTTCGCCCATCGAAACTTCCCCGCTTCATCCACTTCAACCAGATAATTCATCCGTTCCTCTCGCGACAAATACCTCACCTGCTGCCTCTCCAACTTCTCTCTCGGACACTGCGGCAGGTCCAACTCACTCCCCTCCCCGTAGTCCAACCAATAAAAGAAGTTTTGATTCGTAGGCGAATTCTTCCAATATATATGATAGACCCGCAAATTACTCCCATGTCGGTGTTTCAAGTCCACCATTTCCAGAAAGTATTGCAAATCCATCATCTTAGCCGTAGTGCCTGCTGGAAGATCATGATGGAGAATAGTGGGCGAAGAATCTGTCACCGAACCATTATCGCCCGTATGGCTACTAGTCGTAGCTGTCTTCGACTCGAGATCATCGTCATCGTCGCCTCCAGCGCGCTTCGCTACACTGACAGCGCGGAGCCAATTACGGCGTGCGTTCGCGGTACTATCAAGGTCTTGTGCTGGCGCAGATGGGCGGTGGAGCTGTCGCCATTCCGCTTCTTTCACGGCCTGGTCGAATGAGAACAAGATGTTTAGCAGGAATCCTAATTGAGCGTGGGAATTCGTGAGAAAGCCATACATCTTTCCATCGGGATGTCGACGCAGAGAGATCTAGTCCGCGAAGTGCCCGCCGTGTGCGATAGCCACGATATGTCCTCTATAATCCATAATTTTTGTTAAGAGTCTTGCAGGATACAGCGAGAGTAGAGGCCGACCTGGATGGTTTGCGCCGCCCTCGCTCGCTTCTTGGTGACGTCATCGCCAGGGTCACGGCGGGCAGCAGCAGCGGTCGCGGGGTCCACAGGCCCGCTGCTGCTGGGTTCCACGGCTTGTTGCGCTAGGGGAGATGCCATGGATTGAATGATGGAAGTAGTGGATTCTGTCTAGAGGAGATGCTCTGGAGCCTGTGGTAAGTCAAAGTGAGGAACAGGAGCAGAAGGAGCAGATTGATGACGGAAAGAAAAGATTGACGGTCGAAAAGTCGAGCCAAGCCTGGGCGTTGGCGGGGCACTGTAGATCCTGCGCCGGTAGATGGTGTCAAATGAAGATACTCTCTCCCCTTACAGGTATGAGTTAGTGATCAAGATCAAGGACTTGTATGAATGAACTCCTCAACATGTGTTATTTTTGTTTTGTGATGAGTAATAGTCTGTAGTTACTGCCTGTTAACTTCAGTACTCGACGCGTAATATATACTGGTGGTAGTGATGCCAAATAGGACTAGTCGTATTATCACATTTGCTGATAACAAGTACATCAGCAATATCAACCTGGGCGAATCAGTGAAGATCATCCGTATTCACATCAAGAGTGACCCACTATTCAGCCCAGCCATCTAAAAATATCTAAACAGTCACCCGCCGGGCTCTAAGATACTCATAATCCGGCATCGCATCATGAACTGCCTTCTCTATCAACTGCGCCATCTCCTCCCCAAACTCCAACTGCCACTTCTTCACCTCAGTTGGGATATCCACCACTGCGGGCTCTTTGCTTTTCATGACACCTGACGATTCGTTCAATGTAGACAGCATAACCGACTTTCCTGTATCCCAGTCAAACACATCTCCATTTTGCCGTGCTCCGCCATCCGCTTGCACTCCCCTCTCCCACTGAAACTGAAGCTTGCTGGGGTCTAGACCCGCTAGTTCACAGAACTTGGTGACAGCATCCGGATTATGGATAACGTCGTAGGCGTCCAGAAGCAGCGGAGTAGCTCCGGTTTGCTCGATCGACCAATCGAATAGTGACCGGGTCCAATGGAGGGTCATGTTCGTAAGTAGGGTTCCTGGTAGTATCTTGGTGTCCATGAAGCCCAGATCCGATATCTTATTCATGGCCCGGCAGAATGAGGGAAACACTGTGGCTGGATGGCGGATGATGAATGCCATTGTCCATGTGCGTAGATACTCGTCTGGGAGGATTGTCTTGTTGTTGGTGGAAAACGTCCGTGTAGGACCATAGGCGCTAGGCACATTGACCTGGAAGGTTGAAAAGTCGTAAGGGCCCTTCTCAGGTCCGTGTATAGCTTGCATGAAGGCCATGGGATTGGAGAGCCAGAAGGAATGTTCCTTGGCGAACATGGTCTTGTTCTCTCGCTCGGCTAGAGCGCACATCTCCTCTAGGTGGTCAAAGCATTCTTGGAAGGTTGACTGGACCTCATGTTTGGCTTCATCGGTCCATTCCGAGGGGGCCTGTGTGAGTCGACCGTCTTTAGCGACAGTGAGGAAGGCATTGTAGAAGAAATAGCCGCCCCGATCTGCTGTGATGGTGTTGGGCTGGCCAGGGATATTGAGGATCTTCAGGAGCAGATTGGACGCAGTTCGGGGAACGCTGACCAAGAGAAGACGGCGGGGTGAGTCTTGGCTGTGCATGATTGGCGAATCCAATTGATTGATAAGTTCGATTCAGCTTCTACTATGGCCGTTTCTTCTTGTCTCGTGTGTAGATTGGCTGCAGACAGAGCAATAGGAAGCTTGGAATATTGGCTCATCTTGGAGCTATATGGCGTGATCAGGTACGTATATATATATATAAGCTTGAGGAGCTGCCAGGGAAGTTCCTTTCATCGTTGCGACAACCTGCAGCGGAGCTTCGCGCCTTTCGAAGGACCGAGAAGTGGAGGTGCAAAGACAGCGTTGCATTGGACTAGCCCTGAGAGGTAAAGGCGGAGATGCAGACAGGGAGAGAATACGGATGTCGGCTTTAGCAACGTCCGAAAACCTGCCCGTCAGAGACAATGGGGTATAGTAGAGTATGTTATGTGGATGGAAACCCCAGCCGATAAATAATGGACAGACGCCGGTCGGGGACTATTGTAGTATGACAAGCTGCAGATCACCGTTGGGTGGAGACGGCAGGTGCCGATTAGGGGAAAAAGAAATTGCTGCCGGTTTCTTCCAGGTCTCGCCACATGTGGCAGCTTTGAGATGCCTCCATTTAGCTGGGATGTCCATGGCTGGTAGCTGGAATTCCGGACATAAGCAGTCCGGTTTCCATACCCGGGAGAGGGGGTTGTTTAATGGAGAGAATCCGTCCAGCGAGCCCCGGGGTTATCGAATCAAAGGCCTGAGCCGCCTAGACACTAACAATATGTTGTGTGGTAGAATAACTTTTCATTATAATCAATGGAATTGGGCTTGTAGATTGTAACGAAGTCTCGCTGTAATGGTTCGTCTCAAGTAAGCCAGAATCAGACAACATTCAGGAAGGCAAAGTCACGACGGCTGGTCAAGATCCATATTGGTTCCTGATGTGGTGAGTAACTAGGGACGAGGCGTTGTGGAATAGCTCCACTTGCCAACCAAAATAACTATAAGAATGAGGACTTGACCTTTGACGCGTCAGGTGCAATTTGTGATTTATGAAGGAACACTGTTGACTCATGTAGTATATCTGATTGATGTGCTGATAAAGTCTTAGTCTGTATAGTATAGCTTATATTGAAATTTAATTTTCGCTTAGAATAGTATTCTGACAAAGCCTATGGAGATGTCCCGAAATGATCGGCGTGAGATGCGTTGGATCCTGGGGATTGGGCGTATAGATCCGGTGGCCTAGGCATGAGTCAGGGCCTGCAGGCTGGTGGTCCCGAAATCTGACCGAAACCATAGTCCAGACTGGAGTGACATGGGTGTGTAGCATATAAATACATTGGATAGTCGTGGACTCGTTTGTTGAGTCGCGTACATTCCGTGTATTGGACGAGGATGTAGGGCCTGTGGCCTGCTCCTTACCCAGCCATTGTTGAACCTCGGATGGAGGCAACATGCCAATGCCGAAGAGAAGGTTGTGGTTTCCAATTTCAGGGGGCTTAGCGAACAGTTGAGTCAATTTAATAGAACCTCTTCGTTATAAGGTTCAAAAATCACGCCGTCGCTTCAGACACCGGCTCTGCCTGGGCTCTCGGCATCTGCTCTGACACATCAGCTTTGATACCTTGGGCTTTTTCTTTGGCAGCAAGCTTGGGTTGTCTATGAAGAGGACGTGGAGCCATGCTTCCTGTTTTAGCAATGACCAAATTCCGCTTGCGCCGACTGTGCCAGGGTCCGTCATCCGATTGACGGATATAATATCCCAGATCAGCAGTTGGATCCCACTCCGTCTGGGAAACACCAATGCCCAACCAGGAGAAACGGTTGCCCTTGTACTTAATATCCCAGTCATCAGCACGTGGCTCTCTCATTGCCTCAAGATAGTGTAAAGTGCTTCCAGGCCAAGTCGTGGGAACGCGACCGCCGATGGTATGGTTGTTGTGGGAGTTGCGGCAATTATCCGTCCAGACGGCCTTTTCCATGAATGAACCGACATGCTCCTTGAACTCAGCGCAGACATCCCGCTTGAGTGCCATGCTATGGATGGGCTCCGTTTGGTAACGGTCAATAAAGGAGCAGATGTAGTCTGCTTGAGCTTCAATCGCAACCATTGTAGGGCCATTGGAAACAGGCGTGTAGGGGCCAAGCATGGTAAACGTGTTGGGGAACTCAGAGATACCGATTCCCATGTAGCCCATGATGGACTCGGCCCATTCTGTCTGCAGGTTGCGGCCATTGGGTCCAATGACAGGGTAGCGTGGAATGTAGGAAGTGTCAAATCCGGTAGCACAGATGATAATGTCGCCTTGATGCTCATTCCCGTCTTCGCTTACGCAGCCAGATGGTGTTACCGCAGTCACACCACCGTAGACCACGTCGACATTCTCTTTTTTGAGAGTCTGCCACGCGTGTTAGTATCACCTTTAGAAACACCAGGGGCGCGGAATCCTCACATTCAGATACCTGAAGCCCGATGGTACCACACGCTTGCAGCCCACAGAGAAGTTCGGTATCAAACGATCTTCCATTTCCTGATCTTGAAAGGCGTTCTTCATCACAGATGTCAGGAGACCTTTTGCCTGCTCCTGAAGGACAGTATCCTTGAGATACATAGCTGTTCCTATTTATCAGCAACAGTCGCCCACGTCACAGGTGCGTTCAACATACTGAAGATACTGTTCATAGTCCGTTCATTATCCTTGCGCAGCGCTGTCACGCTCTCCGGATTGTTCACAAAATGCTCAATCTGCTCCTCGGGGAACTTGCCTGCCTCCGTGCTAATGTCGGGCAGCAGCCACGTCGGCGAGCGGATAAAGATTTTTACTCTGTTAACAATAGGCTGAATCGCAGGGAGAATCTGAACAGCCGATGAGCCCGCACCGATCAACAGAACATTCTTCCCTTCAAGCGACACGCTCTCATCGTACATCGCACTGTGTAGCTTGGTGCCCTTGAAATCGGCCAGTCCCGGAATCTCGGGCCAGGCAGGCTTATTGAGATAGCCCGTCGCATGAATCAGGATGTGACACCAGTCATGTACTGTGTGACCCGTTGTCAAGTCGGTCGCCGTCACTTGCCACTGGCCCGATTCCTCGATCCAGTTGGTTTCGGTGACGATGTGCGAAGTGTGGATGTATTTCCGCAGGCCGTACTTGTTGGCAAAATCATTGAAGTATCCTCTGATTTCGCGGGAGCCCGCGTATACAGATGACCAGTCTGATTTGGGTTCAAACGAGTAGACATAGTTGTGCGAGGGAACATCACAAGCGCATCCTGGGTAGCGGTTTTCATACCAGGTTCCCGAAATCTCAGGATTCTTCTCGTAGATCTGCATTCCAGGTTAGAAAAGCACCAAGAGAGACCGGGGAAATACCATGTAAAACGCACAGTCAGGTCATAGTTCTGGAACGACCTCTGCAGCTTGTATGCCAGACACAATCCCGAGGCACCTGCACCCACGCAGACTACCTTGACATGTCTCTCGTTGTGAATAGCTTCCGCTCGAATAGGATCCATTGTGAGTAGACAGACTTTCTTTCTCGTCAGTGAACACAAACACAAGAGGAAGATCTCTATAGCCAGGAGAGCAGCGAAACAAAAGCTGCAGACGACGGCCGTTTAGCCGAGGGGCAAAGCAAGAGATCATGGCCACAAGGACCATCGGATTAGTATGATGGTCGACAAGCTCATTGGTGGGGGGGCGAGTCGGTCATGCCGTCACAGTCTTCAGATATTCGGAGCGAAGACTTCCAGCTCCACTTGCAGATGGAGCTAGTCGCTAAATCCCGAGCTGGCCAAGCGGGAGCGAGCTGAGCATGCCACAAGCATAGAGTTGCGAGGGGTAAGTAAGTTTGTAGTACTATCTCCGTTTCCAGCCGTTGATGCTGACCGGTACTCGCGAGACTCCAACCACCACCACCACATCACCCTGGCCGGTGGGGCGCGCTAAGGCCAACGAGGCAGTGTTAGCGCGCCCGGTGGTGTTAGTAGTGTTACACCTGAAACGGGCCACAATCAGTATGTTCACCGCTCGAAAATTACCAATGCTGACAGGCAGCATCTACGGTGTAACTAATTCTCGACGATTCTATTCCCTGGCTCCCCAAGGGATCCGAGAATCTGTGAGTTGAGGTCCAGCTGTGGCAATCATTCAGATGCAACGTTTTAGCTTTCCACTTAGAAAAAAAATAATAATATAGAACAGAGTTCTTCCACAGTGGCGCTATGCCCCTTTTCATGGAACGGGAATAGGCGGATGTCGGAGAGCCGGACCTATTCCGAGGATTACACAAGGCCTGAGGCAGTGAAGCAGGTGAAAGCGTATGTTTGCTGAACGACGCATAATGGATCCTAATGCTCAGTATGCATGAAGTATACTCGATCAAACCATTGGGAACATTCATTCCCTAGAAGATCACACTATAGGGTGATTCTGCTCGTGCCTAATTCCCTAACTTCCAGTCCACTGAAGGACAAGGTCAAGAAGGACCAGATTATGATTGGATAGTTCGCCTAAATATGATTGCCAGTGCGTCCGTCGATGGATTTAGTACTGTGCACTAATTTCTGACCTCTTATAGCATATTAAAGTCAGTCCATCACGAGTACCACATCCTTGTAACAGGAATGTAGACAGTGATAACTTAACGCACCGCAAATTCCCCCCCTTGTACTAGGTCGTGTCACTAGTAAGTCTATATAGTCTCCTACAAGCCATGTCCTCCATTCTCCTCTCCATCTGTATACCAGGTTATCACACTGCAATACCGCCCTCGTATACCCCAGGGTCTACCCCAGCACAAGCACCACTAACCAACAGGCCCAATCCCGACAATTGAACCCACACTCAGACAGAGATCCCGATCCGGACCCTTCTCTCCAAGCCCATCCATGGTCCTAATCCACTTCCAACCCCGACTCCATACTCCCAAGGCATGACACAACGTGGCCCAGTCCGAAGAGAAGGCGAGCCCCGTGTTCTCCAAATCCCGGCTTTTGTCTCTTTCCGGGGATTCGCCTCTCCAGGATCGTCTTTCCCGGAAACGGCATCTCCAAGTACGTATCACTCAGATCCAGAGTTGCTCCACTGAAGACGTAAAGTACATGATCGACACCGGCTTCCCCGACCCCGATTCCCAGGCCTTCGGCTCAATGGCGAAAGACCTTAGTCTGGACTCTCTAGTCATCCCTTGCTGGACCAGGACGGGCCTACCACTGGTCTCGTTTGCCAACAACAACGCCTCGATCGTCGGATGGATGGTATACGCCATCACTCCAGTGCTCATACCAGGGTACACCCATCCCCGGTGCCATTGTAGATAGTCCAAGATGCAAACCACGGTTCAGCGGACAAAGGGGTCCTTGGACAATGAGTTCGTCATATAGATGATCTGTCAAATCATTGTCTTTCCACGTCAAGGGTTCTAGAGCTGAGACGGGGTTCGGAGACGCCGATAGTCCATGTCTGTGACGTGGGCAAGAAGATCGATTACGAGGTCTCTGTATCTTTGGAACATTGTGGAGGCGGAAGTCTGAATATGTGGAGGCGCGGTTAGTGGAATCTGGGCCCTTTCGATAGGCGCTTGGTCGTTGTCGTGATGCAGCAGTAGGAGTAGCTGTCAATAATCACTAGTACGTAGATGATTGACACAATGGTGCTAGATCCTTTTCACATTACGACCAGACTACTAATAGTGCAATGATAATTGTTCAATATCTGAGTGCATAAAGTCGCTACGCGTGGTGAAACGTCCCATAGATTTAGTGAATGATCCAGGCTGAGGACTGCAGAATAGCGGGCCCGGGCCTCAACGCATATACTTCCTAAAGAGGCATAGTGGTAATTATAAGGTATCGCACGAGGAGGCGACAGGATCGACAGGCATGCATAACTGGCGAAGAGGTCTTAGAGTGGCCCCGTGGTCGATTACGACTCCAGCCACATTATGCCATATCTCCCCTTTTACGAGGAGGGCTGTCCCCCCCAAATAACACGTCATACGCGACATCGGCACGAAGCGAAATAGAGTTTGCTGCGATCGAAGCGGACTGGGTCCGAGGACCTGGGACGGATCGTACCAAGGTTGATTTGATTGTTGGGTAGAGATCTGCCTGATAACGTGGGTTGAGAGTCAGCTGCAAACCCCGGGCCTCGATCCCGTTGCCGCGTCCTTTTTCCGATATCTTCCGGCTTTGGTAGTGGTGATGTCGATCACGGTTCCTGTATTGCGGGATGGTATGATGGTAGCGAAGGAAGAAGGAGAAAAGTCTAAAATTCTCCGATGTCCAGCGACGCTCGGGGATCGGCGGTGTCGTGGAATCAGTAAACCCTTTGCCCGCTCGTCGATCTATAGGCAAATTGCATAACCCCACCATGAAGGCGACCTTGGGCTCATGAGTCTCAGGAGATTGGAGGGGTGGTAATCTTGTTCTCGTGGTTGCGGTGAGTTGGCGACGGTGGAGTGACTGCACGAGGACTTCATAGCGCATGATTAGGGGCGATAGAAGCTTTCAGGGAAGGAGGGTCGTTGACAAAACATAGACGGGATTCATTCCAGTGCGGGGAACCGAGGTAATTGATACTGCGTATCCAGTTGCCAGTCGAAAGACACCGTGCTGGTGCAGACTCGTAACAGGTTGACCCACATTGATTGCGAGTGCGGCCTCCGCGTGATCAAAGGAGGAGTCCAGACTGCGTGTTAGGTTGGCGCAAATTGCATTAATAATTGGGTCCGTGGTAAAGGAATCATGGCACCTTTGATTACGAAGGACACTACTTGGCTATCGTGAAGGTCGGGATCCAGCTACTCAATGGTGAAAAGTGGAGGACGGCCTTCTCCGGCGGGAATGCAATGGTTCTGTCACCGTTTTTCTGAACCATAGTCCCGTCATTTCCGGCATTTGCAATTCTGGATATGGCGGTTGAGGTAGTTGAACCTAGATACGACTCCAAAAGGATGATTAAGGTTGCCTAAATGTGGCCATGTGGTTCAGGTCGAGGCGCCACGGGCTAGGATCGTGCAGTAAACCACGTTGACTGGCGTCGAGAAGGCGAGGCCCAGCGTGGTTGCTCCACGATCCAGGTAGCCTGGACAAGGGTAGCAGCGCCAAGGTGGGCATTTCGGCCGCCCGGCGATGATGCTGCAGGGGTCATCCGTCGCTGATTGGAACCCAAACAGATGATCGCGGGCTGGCCTCGCCACAGTACATTGCTTTCTACTAGTAGATAGTGTTTGAATCAACATGGAGCAGACTTGTGGTACACTAACGGTTCAGTTGGCACTGGCAGAATCATAGCTAGGTCATATCCACAGTATAACTAACCGGGGCTGATAGTAGTGTTGTAACTTGGGAACTGAGAGCCTGTACTCACCCAATACCGGCCATAAGCGTCATCCCCGAATGTGGCGGTGTAACAAAGGTGGCGTATCCAGGCGAATAATCGGGAGGAAGAAGGTTCTGTTCTCCGACTGAAAATAGATGTTGGAGTCTCACAGTCGGATGCTAATGTTTCTTGATGTCGGGCACAACTGTAAGTAACACCACCGGAAATGAGAAGTTATCTTTTACGAGAGATTCTGGCTGTTACCTTGACTGAATAACAAACAAACAGTAAGGGGAGAGGTGGGCTGTGTTATCAGTGCCCCTGAGAGAAAGGCACTGATAGCAAGTATGTAATTAATTAATTACATACCACCTCCTCGGCACACACACACACAAAAGAAGGAAAGCAACCAAATAACAAATAACAAACTCACCAGGGGAAAAAAACTGCCCATGGTTCCAGGGTCATTACGGTAATGGTACAATACCCATCAAGCCACCACCGACTTCAGTCCCAAGGCAGGTAAAGTTCCCGGCACGGCGCGGCGGAGGGCAACCACCGCATCTCCACCCTCTACTTTTAACAACCCAACCATGGATGAACTTCCACGCACGTCCCCACTCCCTCCCCGTTGCCATAATGCGAGAAATGGCCCACGGTACGCCTGTCCAAGAATGGATATCCTACCACCGACGTACGGAGCTCCATACTCAGCTCTTGGCTTCTGCAGATTTGGACTCCTTCCAACAGCATTCTCGCTCGCTTGCGCTTCGATGATGACAACACTCGCCCTTGGAGACCACGGTGCGCCGTGCCCGGTAACACCCTGTCTAGCTCATCCGAACCCGCACGGCCCATGTCATCCATGGCTAGTAGGGGAGAATGAGAAATGGCTCATCCACTGGACGGAGCCATTGCGAGGATTGGTCATTCGACCGAACCTCTGTCAATTTCCGCTAATTACTTATAAAGGAGCCATGCATATCCCCGGGGTGTCCTCCTGTCGGGAGAAGGTATAAGGTCGTCAACGTGCAGTGCTGTGGTACTACTAAACCTCGCTTGCTTATCCTAAGGATTCACCACCACGCGTGACTAGTACACTACATATTTTCAAGTGCAGCTCTTCCTTGCACTTTCCCCGATTTGGCTTGCCAAAATGGGTAGTCTTTCTCCCTTGCTTCTAGCATCGCCGCGCATGCTGCCCCATTACTTCATCTCAGTTCTCTATGCGCTATTCTCCTCTCTCTTCAACCTCATCCCAGACCACGCAAAAAGTCATCTCTTCAAGTCGGGCAGAGCACGCGACTTTCTGCCGTCAACGTGGAAGCAGGTTGACTATGAGATCCGCAACGTCGTCAACCACCACGGCCGTTATTGGTGGCACACCACGGGATACGTGTTGAATCTGCTCCTGCAGGAGGCCGGCTACACAGATCATGCGCAACGACGCATCCTGACCTTCTTCGGTCGCTCGATCGCTCCGCACCTTGGAGTCGCAAATGAGCCTGGTGCGCAGAGATGGCCGAGTTTCATGACGGACAACCATAACCCAATCGAATTGAGTTGGGACTGGCATACTGGCAAAAAGTCTCCGACGGTTCGGTTCTCAATTGAACCCGTGGGCCCCAATGCCGGCACGCAAGTGGATCCCGACAACCAATCTGCAGACGCGCACTTCAGGAAGGTCCTGATGCAGGCGTTACCCAACACGGATAGGGAATGGTTCGACCATTTCGATCAAGCATTGGCTCCGGACCTGCCTCCCAAGGGCTGCATGGAGGGCCATCCGTCGAAGATCTTTTACGCCTTTGACCTGAGCGAAGAGGATATCACCGGGAAGGCCTACTTCTTCCCCGGCTTCAAGGCCAGGACCACGAAGCAGACAAATCTACAGGTCCTCGCCGAAGCAATTCGCACAGCTCCTCATTGCAGCGACAATGAGAAGCTTGGCGCCTTCTTGATGTTCGAGGATTTTGCCCAGGATCCCTCGACGCCGCCGCTGGAGATGGACATGCTAGCCATCGACTTGGTCCGCCCGGCTGATTCGCGCCTCAAGATATACTTTCGCGCGCGCGAAACGAGCTTTGCCTCTGTGCGTCAGATGATGACGATGGGTAACCGGATTACCAACCCGTCACTAGAAGCTGGACTGCGGAATTTGAGGAAGCTGTGGGACGGGGTTCTAGCCCAGACTGGCGTGCCTGATGATACACCCCTCCCAGCTGCTAATCATCGCACAGGGGGAATCCTGTATAACATGGAGTTCCGCCCAGGAAGCACGGCCCCCAACGTCAAGGTGTATATTCCCGCCCGACATTACGCGCCAAGCGACTGGCATGTGGTCACGGCGTTGAATGAATACATGTATGGGATCAACGAAAAGTCAGAACTGCCCATGCGTACCTATACTGAGACCCTGCGTAAAGTATTGTGAGTAGCCAGTGTCCGATCCTTCCAGTGCATATTGCTAACATTCGGTGCAGCACGCACGATGCTCTCCAGCAACGTGGTCTACACACCTATATCGCCTGCTCGGTTCAGCCGGGTGGTGATCTCCGGGTTGTGTCGTACATGAATGCGCAGAGCGAGAAATTTGCCACGACATGAGCATGTGGCTATGACATGATGAATCATGAGATACGATTTAGTGTATGTAACATCTCTTTTCCTCAAAACCAGTCTACCCGTTTTTCTACTTCGTACTGTAATTAAATACATGACATAACCTATTTATTGCCTTGATCATTTGAACCAGATGACACTGGAAGATGCTTACCTTGAGACACACCGACACAGCATTAGTAAAGAAAGGAATTCGTAGGATGACGCCTTCTGGTACGCTGGGTAAAGATACCGCAAAAGGGTCGAGGTCCAAGCAGCGCGATGCAGCGAGTAGAGACCAAGCGAGAAGTAAGCGTGGGCTCCACTTGAACGGGCCACACCCGAGCTCGTGTCATTTGCTGATAACCTCGGATCAGGTTGGCCCATGCAAAACCGAGTCGGCTCGCGAGTGGGGTCTTCCGAGTTTTTCAGTGCACATCGACGGAAGGTCATGATGGAGGAGCTGGTCTCTGGCATGCATCCATTTCATGATCGAAGACCGTATGCAACAGCAGCTACTCCAATCTTCGCAGAGGCGGCCTGAACGACTACGGGATGGAATCATCCTGCAAGTTTCACTTGGCACAGAATAAGACACGGGAAATTACCTCTCATGCCATGCAGAAGACTATACCCAGAACTCCCTCGGGCGCAGCTCTAGTGTCGGTGGTCGACCCACTGCAGTGACTTCTCGTGAGGCCCTACTGTCAACACGTGTCGGATCGACAGAGGGGCACCACGACTTGGGGTTGGGATTTTTAATCATATCCCTTCACTGTTCTCCTCGACACGTGTGAGTCCATCGAGGGCATTCCACCATGTGCTTCCTTTATTCCTTGGATCATTCCTCCCCGGTTATCCGGTTTCCAGGATCCCGCCGTAGCCGCGAGGCATGCGTATCTACTGACTGCAGTTTCCTCCGGCCAAGGCGGGTAATACTCGGTGATGGCCACTGCCATACCTGACGGAGTACCCAGTCAATCTGATACAATTGTAAAAGAAATAGTGTATGACCCGTTGGGGCGGCGCGCTGATAATGCAGTCAGACCAGACTTACTACGACCCTTCCATTCTCTGCAGAAGAATGTTCCATAAACCCAGTCAGTCGACGGGAAGAACAGCGCGGCGCCCGAATAGTTCCCACACTAAGAATCTTCTGGCGCCCTCGACGTTGGGACCCAGTTGGTAAGATCGAGAGGGGCAATTCTTCAGCAACAAGCCCTGAATTCTCACCTTCGTCTTGGTTAGTTTGACACCACCTGGCGCATCTATATGGAACCCGCGCAAGAATCAGTCAACGAGGATCAACCGAATTGAGTCTCACGTAACGATCTATGTGGGATTTTCCTACCCATACCGTATACCTTGATCTGGTTTCTTACCAATATGGATCCGGACTCACTCTTGAGGGGTTCTCATCCGTCTTGTCGCGAAACACGACATGCCAGGAATGCCCACCCCGCCACCCCCTTCCTGGCCAAATTTCAGCTCTGCCGTCCATTGTGGATCCGCCTCCTACCTATTCGGGCTGTTCGTTTCTAAAGTCAATGTCTTGCTTGATCCACCATGGTACGGCTTTCGTTGCCTTGCAATTCGTTACGATTCGAAACTACAGGGCACTATAGCTCAGTCGATTCTAGCGAGCCGATCTCACACCGCTGGATGGAAATACTGACTCCTATCTCAACATTATTGTCCCCACTAGTAGACGACATTGGTCTTTTGACCTGGATTCCTGCACAATAATCTGATTCGACGGTCTGCAACAGCCAAGCCATATGGTACCCCACTGGTATCTGTCAGATTATCTATCTCATGCTATATCCAAACCGTGTCAGCAATATAACATGTCATCGCATGAATTCCCCACTAATATGTCCAGCTTGAGGGGGATAGTCAACTAGTAACATTCACGCAACATGCAAAAGAAGCATAGTACCAACCCCTCTTCACTATAGTAATGCGCTATACTATTCATTCATAAAACCCTTTCCAGAAATGCAATGATAGATTGGTTCTACCTACAGCAAATGTGTAGATACAAAATTAACAAAGATAATATGACCCTCTCATAAAGCAATTACAACGATAACGATATTGTAATAAGATTTCATCTCTCTACTATCGATAGGGTATATACAACCCCCAGTATTTCCGAGAACCCAACCGAGAGACCTAACTGGATTCATGAAGATCATTCCTCAGCCGAACGACAAGAAAATTAAATCCATTTCTTCATACATAGAGACGTACCAGAGAACTGTTAATATTTTGCTACTATAGTATGATCTGTAATTATCTCTATGGGAATCTAAACGTTCCCTCATATATGAGCCATGTATGAGGAAGTGGCTAACTCTATTTAAAGCAATGATATGAAGTGGGTGTTATACGCTCTCAAAGTTGGGGTCATTACTATGGTTTGGCTTATATACGGACCGTGTTAATATGCTAGTTCGTAGGGATCAATCTCTATGTATATTAAGATTTAGAAAGTTTACTGTTGTTCAGGAATATGTGTTACGCAATACTCAAAATCATTTATAGCTCTGTTGTCTTTAATTGTTGGCAATACTACAATACTAAGCGTCGAGTATGGTAGCATTATTAATTGAACATACTCACTGTCCGACACAAATATTCTAGTGTTCATGTTCGAAACAAATGTGCTATATTGAAACATATTATTAAATCGATGTATATGAGAACAGTTATTCTTTATGCCTGCCTATGCCAACTAAGATCATCTCTTCTCAACTGCTTTTAACATCCACCACAGGACCCTTGTACACCCTCCTTCCCTGAACAATATACATCGCCAAACTAATAACAATCACCCCCACGAAGAGCACCACGCTCCAATTGAAATTGTTCAGGGTCACGGGTATCTCGGTCGGCCAGAAAGACCAGAACAGCGCGAAGATCACATAGACTAACGCTACCGCATTGATCCAGATCCCGTGCTTCCCTAGACTCCACCGTCGCGGGGGTAATGTCTCCGGACAGGAGATTTTGCGATACATGACGCAGCTGATGGAGATAGCGTAGGTCCACATGAGCGCTGCTACGTTTAGGGAGATGATGGCGTTGAAGGCGGTGTCGGAGCCAATGTTAATAAGGGAGAGAAGGCCACTGATGATGCATGAGAGGGCGATGGCGTTCACGGGGAGTTTGTAATGCTGGTTGACTTTTGAGATCCAGTTTGAGAAGGGTAGGCCCCTGTCGCGCGCGAACGCGTAGGTCTGGCGGGCAGTGGAGGCGTTGAATAGAATGTTGCTGAAGATGACTGGGATGAGGATTATAGCGGTGAGGCCGTTGACACCGGCGGTTGAGACGGCTTGTTTGAAGACGTAGATGAAGGGAAACCCGGTCGGATCGTCTAAGGCATCTTTTACGGAGGGCATTGCGAACATGAGGGTGATGATGAGTACGAGGGCTAGAATGCCGTTGCTGAAGTAGCCCCCACAGATGGCCATAGGGACGTATCGGCCGGCGTCGCGGACCTCTTCTGACATGTGTGCCGTGGCGTCTGAGCTAAGGGATCCGTAGATGGCGGATATTTGCCCGATCATTAATGCTAACCCGACGTTGTTCCAGCCGCCGTAGAGGCTGAATTCGGTGAATACGGCCTTTGCGGACTGGCGCGGGGCCATGGCCCAGAGGACGACAATCACGACTACCCAGCAGATGGTGTGCAGGGCTAGCAGGGCATTCTGTATCCGTGGCATCCAGCTGGCGGCATAGACATTGAAGAAGTAGATGATCAGGATCATGGCGAAAACAAAGAGCGTTCCTTGCCATCGCTTGGGGTCGTAATCGGGGTTGCGCACGCTGATGAGCCCTTGGATGATTGTGCCGGTCAGGAAGGACCCTGATGCGGCGCCAGCCTGCCATGCGAGAACGGACATCCATCCGGTAATGTAGCTGAGGAACTTTTGGTATCGTGGAGAGGCAAACTCGGACACCCAGTGGTACTGTCCTCCTGATGTTGGAGCCATGGATGCCATCTCCGATAAGGAGACGATGATGAAGCCGAATCCGACAAAGGTCCACACGTATGTCCACACCAGGCCAGCCATTCCACCGTCTTCAAGACCTTCATAGTTGGATCTGGTCACTCGGATGCGTTAGTGCTGGAAGAATGTGCGTGGTATGAGATGATAGGAAGAAGATGCCGTACATTAAAATGAACTCCCAGGTAGCCTGCAAGACTGAAGCGAAACTCAAGGCAGCGAGAGGCCGGAGATTTCTCTAGATTTAAATACGAGGTCAGCTACTCATTCTTACTGTGTTAGTCGCGGAAAAGTTGCAAATGTCATACCTTGAACTCCTGCGCTTTGCCCATGCGGTTCATGTCGCTGTGGTCATATCGCGTGCCGGTTTCCCCGCCATTCCCCTCGCCCGCTTCGACTTCCAACGGATGACAGCCCGTCGTCACCACTCGGTCGCCCTTTTGGATGCTGCCCGCTTCCCCAGTTGCGGACGACATTCTGAGGAACTGGCAACGAGCTAAACTGAGATGAAGATAGATGAGGCTGTGGAGGCTAATTCTGCGACCACCGACTAAAATACAACACAGGAAGTCAGGCTGTGTGACGTGAGGGATCAAACAAAGAAACCACCGGCCATTTCCACCAGCATCCCCTGATTTCCCCTGCAACTGGCCGTTAATTCACTGGATTTCTTACAGCTGGGTGGTGGGAAGGAGTTTCCCTCATTATTTGTCTCAAAACTTGCTGTATCCAGCGTGGGGGTTTCCCCAGTCTTTGTTCGCCGACCGCCATCAGGGGCCCATGGCAGCAAGGGTCGGAACGCACTCACATGGCCCCATGGTACTCCTCCCGGAGAATGTGGCCAGTCAACATGGACACAAGACGTCGATCTCTGCCACCTTGATTTCTGAAGGGGGGCGCAGACACTCACAATGTGCTGGCGGCGGGTGCGACAGACAACGTGAGCGCATAGCACGGCTCACCAGCTGCAACTTTCTGACATGCCCGCCACTCGATCGGCACTCTTGGCAAGCAGGGAATTTCTCCCCCCTCCTTCTTCCTCATGAAGAGGTGATTGATTGTCTTGACAAATGATACACGGAATAACCAGGATGAGCCGATTCAGAATCGGTCCACTGAGGAAGCAGGTTTGATTTCCAGGAGGGAACCTCCGGATAGGCTGGACGGTCATTGGACCGGCCACCTGTCATGGCACCAAAATGGGGCGTGGCTGTAACCCATGCCTGGGATGCAGACAAGTAAGGAATCTCTCGTCTTTGATCCCCCTTCTCAACGCAGGGCCAGCGTTGTCAAATCTGGGCCAGGAGCGACTGGCTTTTCGCGTGGCATGAGATAGGGATGTCTGTATTTGATCAGGTGCAGCATTGATAGCCATTAAAGTTTAGGGGCCCATTCTCACGGCGGATTGGCCAGTCTCCGCGAGTCAGCGTGGCCAGTCCCGAAAATAGCTCATTCCTATCGACGCGCGATGCGGAGAGGAGGGGTCGATTAGCAGTTGATCAGCCGGGATCCAGTTTTGCTGCTGTGCTTATTCGCGCCGGTATCCACCAACGACATGCGATCGGGGCGTACCGTCAAGACTTCGGACTTTCGTGGTGGATATCTGCTTGTCCTACCTCCCGGTGTAGAGGAGTGTGCCAACAATGCCTGCCGGCTTTTTCAATCACTCTCGCTTTTATCAGGACATAATCGACCTGGCCATGTGTGCTTGTCCATGGTTACACACTCGTCCAGTCTTTTTTCGTATAAGCATAACCCCTGTCCGACCAGCTCAGAGAGAATAACAAACACTCGATGCGCCTCGAACGTGACGGCGGAAAGGCTAAGGTGTCAAGGGAGCAATCAACCCTGTCGGTCAAGACTGTCAGCCGCAGAAGTAGTCGGCACACCCACCTTCTTCATCTCAGCGACGCGACAATTCTCACGAATTTTCTGGGTAGATAATATCGCAATGTCGTGATGATATCCCTTCTTCAGCAGTAACAGCGGGTTTTTAGTCGCAGTGCACCTATTGCGATGGCCGTCCTGGCCTCCTCGCTTCCTCCTGGAGTTTCCCCTCCCTTGACGGAGGATAACGACCATAATCATAACGGTCTGATCGTTATCGTTACTTCACTGGCTCTATTCTTGGTTCTCGCCTCGCTGGTCATCCGAATATTCGCCTCATCAAAAAGAGGTCTCATGCTCCAGGATGACCACGTTCTCTTTGCCGCAGCAGTGGGTTAGCTTCCACTAAGAATGTCCGTTTACAAACTAATCTCCTGGGTCCACCAGATATGTGCTTGCACCCAGGTATCGCTTGTGCTTCTCCAGGTTCACTATGGGTGGGGCAAGTCCAGAGAGCTGATCCCGTTCAGTGACTACACACAGATGAAGAAGGTAAGTACGTTGTTCGAGCGCAGAGACCGGCCAACGAGCTAAACGCCTTAGGCCGGATACGCGGCGGATCTGTTTTATGTCCTTATCATTGGTTTGTCAAAAATAGGCACGATGCTTTTCTATCAGAATCTGTCCTTGCAGCGTACAAAGTGGATGATCAATGCTATCATATCATCCTGTGGCCTATGGACCATACTCGCAATATTGCTCCTAGCCATTCGATGCAACAGCCGTCCTTGGACTGATATCGATTCCGCATGTGGTGGGCTTTTCCCACGATGGCAAGCCATTTGTGCCCTTGACATTGTTTTGGAAGCCGTGATCCTTGCATATCCAGCGATAACGATCCGAAATGTGCAAATAACCTTGAGCAAGAAGCTAAAGGTTCTATCCATTCTGAACTGCCGGGTCATGTACGTCGCCTGTCTTTACATACGTGCTGAGTTTTCGCATGCTGACACGAATATCTCCATCCCAGATTGATTCCCCTTTCCGCTGTGCACCTATACTACATTCACCACCTTCAGATATATTCCTCCAACCCCACGCTTGTCGGCACCTATGCCACCATTGTCGCAGAGCTACACCTCAGCCTCAGCATCGTTCTTCTCACAGTCTCATGCCTAAAAATGTTTGTCGCGGTTTACGAGGATGATCATGGGCTCGCATACACGGAAGATGCTTCGAATTCTCACAGTCGCAGCGGGCGCAGCGGGCCCAAATCATGGCGATCATCTCGCCCGGTCAAAGACCTGAGCTCGTTTGGTAGCAGTTGTAATGAAGAGGAGCCGATCTTACGGACGGAAGCGACCGTGTCGGCCTCCTCACCACCGCTTGAAGGGCATCGCCGCAATGCGATAATGAAAAGTGTACAGATATCGGTAACCCGAGAGAGCATTGAACTGGGCGAGATGGCGGGACCATCTTCTGCTGCGATACCTAGGTCAACATGATTTTCTTCCATCGGTAAGTTTATTGTATGATCAGGGAGGTCCCATTTGTCAATAGATAATCTAATGAACTGCATTGGGATTGGGTATTACCTATATCCTGTTACTAAAGTTTGTGCTTTCCGTTGACAGTATGCCGAGGACCTCTTAAGTCCTGCCGCTGCTATACTAATAGACATGATGCGACAGTCTCCAACATAACAGATCTAAGTACTTGCTTGACCTGCCTTTGTGATAGGTTGATATAAAGCATGATCAAAAAGGCACCCACATCTTCCTGAGCAGCTCCTGAACGGGTACAGCTTCAATAAGAAATATGGGTTTGCACCTGCATCACATTGTATTCATTGGCATATTTGTCCAGACCTACCATCTTAATCATATATTACACGACATGTAACATGTGATTCCCAAATGCAGACGCGATCGCATAAGTTCCCATCTCAACGATGGCGAGATACATATCTCTGATCCCTTCAGCAATGAGTTGAAGATGCTGCTCACTATATGACAGCTTCTGCCACTAGCTCCTGAGATTGCAGGATCGGGCAGCTCGCTACAATGCTGCTGTGCACCCAAATTGGAGATTCTACGGGACCTGTTCAATCCAGGCCATAGTCATTTACCTGTCCGTGGCAATCGGATCCCGGCCTTTGAAAGACAGCTCATGGATGGCAACCGTTCTTGGGCAGTTGCCAAGGAAATACCTAACAACTGTATAGGTGTGGGTTATGCCTGAGGCAATCTGAGTGTATGCGATGGGTTGTCAGGACAGCTTTGTCATATTCTACCGATTGCGGTAGAAAGAACCGACGAATATGCCATTTAGCCTGTTTTGCACCTCACTGCGGGTCAGGGTCAAAATGGCCTTCTGCGAGGAGTTGGATACCGGAGAGCTGTTTGTGTGTTTCTGTCTTTCGAATGAGTTGAACCTACTTGTGGAATAAGGCGTTTGTGTCTGACAGCACAAGTGTTTAGTGACTATTCACCTATTCGTTTTTGATGAACACAATCTCTTGTATCTGGCTCTGTCCCAGCCAGCCCATCGATCCCCGCACTCGGCGCCTCGGGCCAAAATCGACCGGGACCGTGCGGAGATTCCCATTCCTGGATTATTTACTTCCTTGCATGCAGATCCCACCGCTTTCGCGTGTTTGTCTTGCATATCAGGCAAGTGTTGCAATTCAGGCTGTTAATATTGTGAGTGTCACTCTCATGTGTCCGGCGTGCATAACGAACGGTTGATGGCGGGCGTGGTTTCGATTGTATGACATACTTAAAGTATGCCGAGATCACCTTCTAGTCATCGTACAAGCTTTAACGTACGATCGGCATTCACTTCGCCTCTCGGGACAATGCTACACCTGGTCTGCCTAGCTTTACTGTGTCATGTTGCCCGTGGTCTCCCAACCCAGGCAAGCCATAATGCACAACCAGTGATCAACCTCGGCTATGCCAGATATCAAGGTGTGCGTCTCGAAGCTGGAGTTGACGAGTTTCTTGGGATGCGCTATGCATCTCCGCCTATCGGTGACCTGAGATTTCGAGCGCCCCAAGATCCGCCTGCAAACCAGACGCTACAAAGTGCCACGGAGGTATTGTTTAGGCTTTCAGATCAATCTATCAAGAGACAAACACCTGACCGTGTCTATAGTACGGGCCAATTTGCATTGGCCTAGACGAGGCAGAGTCGCCTGGCGACATCAGCGAGGACTGTCTGTTTATCAATGTTTTCAAGCCATCCACAGCCACATCTCAATCAAAACTACCTGTTTGGCTCTTCATACAGGGTGGGGGCTACGCAGAGAATTCCAATGCCAATTACAACGGAACTCAAGTCATCCAAGCATCTGATGACGCCATCGTATTTGTAACATTCAATTATCGTGTTGGTGCCCTGGGCTTTCTGGCCAGTGAGAAAGTGAGACAAAGCGGGGACCTAAATGCCGGTCTGCTAGACCAGCGCAAAGCCCTCAGATGGGTCAAACAATACATCGAACAGGTAACACATGTAGTCATGCAGGTATCGCAGTGGTGCTGACGTTATCAGTTTGGGGGAGACCCCGACCACATCGTGATTCATGGGGTATCGGCGGGTGCTGGCTCCGTTGCCTACCATCTATCCGCTTATGGTGGGAAGGACGAAGGGTTATTCATTGGTGCCATCGTCGAGTCGTCTTTTTGGCCTACCCAGCGAACAGTGTCAGAGATGGAGTTTCAGTTCGAACGGTTCGTCAATGATACCGGTTGCTCTTCTGCTCGTGATTCCCTTGAGTGCCTGCGAGAACAAGACATCGCAACCATTCAGAAAGGGAATACCGCGTCTCCCTTTCCAGGGGGAAGTAGCTCTCCACTACCGGACTGGTACTTCCTCCCTGTTACCGATGGCAGTCTAGTCCCGGACGAGTTGTACAACGCTTTCGACGCAGGCAACTTCATCAAGGTTCCCGTCTTGGTGGGCGACGATACCGACGAAGGCTCTAACTTCGCCTACAACGCCAGTAGTAGCGCCGACGTGTCGCGCTTCTTCAAGAACAATTATCCGAATCTAACTTCCCAGCAACTCAACGAAATCAATCAGGTTTATCCTCGCGGCAAATTGTTACCACGGCACGCAGCATACTTTGGTGCTTCCTCCGCAGCATACGGAGACGCAACATTTACTTGTCCTGGAAATCATGTAGCGTCATCAGCTGCCAGATACTTACCGAACTCAGTGTGGAACTACCGGGTCAACATCATCGATGAATCAAATATTGCTGGTGGCATCGGTGTCCCGCACACGTTCGAGCTACCCGCGATTTTCGGAGCAGGGTCAACCGGCACTCTAAGCAGCGACTCGTCGTATCTAACTTATAATGCAGCTATAATCCCCGTTACGATGCATTACTTCATCAGCTTTGTCCAGACACTGAATCCTAATACGTATCGATACGCAACAGCGCCGGAATGGAATACGTGGGGGAATGGGCAGCGTCTCCGGCTGCAGACTAACGATACTGCAATGGAAGCAGTGCCAGAGAGCTCGGTTCAGGATTGTGCGTTTTGGAAAAGCCTAAGCGTGCCAATGGAGGTATAGTCCTGGGACTTGGGTTAGCTGTAGATAGTGACCATCAAGGGCACGAGTCACGATGCTGGGAAAGAGCGTGATTAGTGGCTTACACGTATTCTATATATCATAGTCTCGATGCAAGAATACACAATGTCATTTGACATCCTGGACCAGCGGAAGCCGACCCGTGTCTCATACGAGTGGTAGTACACGAGCACGCCTTATCAGCCAGGGCATCTAGAAGACTGGTGGGCCGATGGGCCGATGGGCCAATCAAATGTCACATTGGCTCAGCACACTTCATCTCCACACGAGGATTTGGTTCCCCGCAGAGGTTTTTCCGCGCCGATAGAAATGATAAGACCCAGTAGTATTTATTTAGTATCCCCCAGTCAAACCACCTGCTGCTTTCTCGCACTTGGTCGGCCGTGTGCTTGTAGATTCCATTGCTAGACTGCTACTCTTTTGAAGTGAGCCAATATGTCTGCCAAGGACCTGACCACACGAGAATGGATCAATGCTTTAATTGAACCTGGCCATCTTCTCGTCTGGGCCCTGCGCTGTAAGTGTGACAACGCTGACATTCCCAAATATTGCTCTGTCACTGGGACAGAACGTCGTCTCAACAGAAGTGACGAATATCTAACACACCGAGTAGATTACGTCAAAGTCAATCTTGAGACCGTCTTTTGCAAAGGACAAATCTTCGCCCCTCTACTCCATCAAAGCAGATTGCGTGATGAGGCATTCGGCAAATTTTGGGTAGCTTTCAGCAGTTAGTGCACCACTTCGCTCCTATCCATGAGTGAACAGACCCCTTCCTCACCTGGAACCCATCACATAACCACCCCTAACTTTCCTCAGCATACCTCCAAGCAAACGCCCCACCACCAGCTACCCAACCCCCAGATCAAATCATCCGCTCCTCAGATCTAATCCCGGTCCTCCTCTCCCGCGCCTCGGGCACCGTCCTCGACGTCGGCCCTGGCACAGGTACCCAAATGCCCCTCCTCCGCTCCCCAGCCATCAAGACCATTTACGGCGCGGAGCCCTGTCACGGCCTGCACGCCGAACTGCGCGCCAGCGCCACCTCCCAAGGTCTAGAGGACAAATACAACATCCTCCCCTGTGGCGTAGAATCCGCAGATCTTATCCCTGCGCTTCAAAAACAAGGCCTTCTCAAAACCGACACTTCAGACGTGCCTTCCATCCTTGAGAACCTGTCCACAACTAAGGAAGGCGTATTCGATACCATCGTCTGCGTGCGCGTCTTGTGCTCGGTCCCTGACATGCGTCGCACCGTCCAGGACCTGTACACCCTCCTCCGACCAGGCGGGAAGATGCTCGTCGTCGAGCATGTAGTTAACCCATGGCGGACGCCTAAGGGGTCCGTGATCGCGAGATTGGTCCAGGCATTTTATGGATTCTTGGGCTGGAGTTGGTATATGGGTAACTGCTGTATGAATCGGGATACCACGTCGGCGTTGAAGCATGCGGCAGATCGGGATGGTGGGTGGGAGTCGGTTGAATTGGATAGCTGGTTTGAGAGTACCCCGATGCCGTATGTGGCGGGCATCTTGACGAAGAAGGGAGGGGTAAACTAGGACGGATTCTATATATACCATAAGCGGCGTTGGTCGGAGACATCGGGGAGATCATATTGTTCAGCTCTATCATTCTTTTTTCCTTACTCGCATAAATTCGAATCTGTAGCAAGATGGGGAAACACCCGAACAGTATCGGACTCTCCCTAAGGATTTATCTAGGAATGATTTACCCCGAATTAATGTCTTGTTATACGTAGTCTCCCAACTCGTTATTTGTATTCATGATTATGCAGAAGTATGAGATCGAGGGAAATAATGTACATTAATTGCACGCATCTCGCTTGTGGTTGAACCATAGTTCAGATCCAACAATGGATTTTTCCGGCTCTTAAATTTCCACATCCCCCATTTGATATTTAATGCGCACGCTTTGTGGGTAATAAAGATGCATTCGTATTGGTAGATTACTGGAACTTAGCCAGATATTCCAGGTAATAAAAAAACAACGAGGAAGATTAAATCTCAAAGTAAGGTGCAATACAGTCATTAACTCACCTAAAACCTCAGGGACGACACCCCAACTTTGTCATACATTTCTGAAGATCCCTTGTCTGCCGAACAACAGCCGAGAAATTCCCACAAATCAATGAGCATGGACATCGCGATTAACAGCAAATTGTGGCTACGACTGAAGATCCCGTCTTAAATTTAGAAGAATTCGTATGGTCGCGATGCATTTCCTATCATCTATTCCGTACTTTATCGAAGCTAAGACAGTGTCTATCACGCATAGCATGATTATAGCTTGACGGGAAGACCCGTTGCAAAAACAGAGTGATTTGAGAATACCCAAACAAGTCTGGCTGGATTGACATTGCAATAAAGACCTTGTCTATCCAGTCTTAGTAGTGCGATGAATGATTGTACATCTGCTCTTTGTTCATCTCGCAGTTTACCGATGATTGTCAGCCACCTTTCCCTTGAAATGGCTTTATCGTTACAGAAAAAGTGTATAAAGATGTGTAACCTTGCTCCTCATACAGTGGGAAAAGTAAACTTGGACGTCGCCTACCTGTACGATTCGTTTGTAATCACTAGTTTCCCAGTTGACTACTTACACCTCGTACACTACAATGGATTGCCCATCAGTCAGCGAGATGACCATCTCCGCTCTACACAAGCTCAACGACTGTCTGCAACATGCACTCTTGCGGGAATTGGCAGAGCAGCTGAAGGCCTACTTCGGGAAGAACTGGAGGCAGAAACTCCGCATCTGCGCTACTTCAAACGGGATCTACGATGACAGCGGGCTGCGTACGGACGAATTTGTCCGACCTCATGCTGTACGACGTTTGAAGAAACTGATCGAGGGGCTGGACGAGTGCATTGAAATTGGTATAGACCCCCCCCCCGGGTCCAAGCGCCGTTTCCTCACTAACAACATGACAGTAACGAAGGATCAGGACTGTCTGTTTCCGGGCTGCGCTGAATATGACGAGTCAATGGAATCCGAATGTGATGAGCCAGGCCCTAAGATTGAACGGCTAGTGAGACCTGAAGGGGGGCCTAAACTCACAAAGGTACTGGAAAAGGTCCAACTTAGGCTTGAGAAGATCGGCTTACTCGCTGAGAGAATGATGGACACTTACAATGACGCGCGGGATTATGAAGCCAAGGCCAAGTTCACGTATGTGGACTATCAGAAGCTGGATGATCCCGACTATAAGCATCATCGTGATGTGGATGTTGAGGGCCTGCGCAGATTGAAGCAACATCTTGTTCGGGAGTACCATCAAGGGTATTCCATCGACTTCCCGAAATATAAAGCTGGACCTAGCGAAGACTTACCCAGCGGTAAATCTGCAGTGGCTTACCTTGAACAGAACCATCGACAGCAGGTCCACCGGTTAATCTTCGCCGTACTCCGCCGACACCACCGGCTGAGCATGTCGCGAAACGCAGCGGAGAAGCGGCGGGCCACCGCACAGGCTGCAGCAGATGGCACAGGAGACGTTTTGTCCGAGAACCCGCCGGCGAGCGTATTTCAACCCCGGCTGCCATCCACCGATGCAATGAGGCATTTGAAAGTTGGCTCGTGGTCCAAGACCCCTCGTCCAGAGACCCTTGAGGGCCAGGAGCGAACATTTCAATGTCCATACTGCGGCGACATGCTCCTGGAGGCAGACTCGGAGCGCACAGCATGGTAGTAAGTTACCGACTATCTCATAGAGAGAAGAGCCCATCAGCTAACACACAAATAGTGAACATGTCAACTGCGACCTTCTACCATTCACCTGTCTCTGGCCATGCTGTAAGCAAGAAGACCCGAAGGAATTTGCGAACGTGGTCAAATTAACAGCCCATCTCGAAGAGAATTTCGGGACAGTCGAGCACTGGGTGTGTGATGCTTGCCTTGCTCAGGGAAAGCCTTGCAACAGTTGCGAATTCATGAACAAGAAGGATCTTGATAAGCATCTTGCCTCGGCTCATCCGAACCACAGCAATGGTTTGACTCCCACTGTCCGTCTGGAGGTCCCTAGCGAATGTCCGCTGTGCCCTCGCAAGCTCATCTATAAAACTCGTGGTCCGGATTCGCTTTATCCCCATGTTGCTAATCATATGGAACGGTTTGTTTCTCTGGCGTTGCCGGAGATTGGGGGTGAGGGGGCGGATTGTTAACCTTCAATTTGCCGGGTAGGGGTTGTAGTAGGTTAGATGATTTTGTTTTTTGGGTATGATATTTATCGGTATCAGAATGTGAATTGCAAGTCTTTGGTAGATAATATATAAATCGCTACTTTATATGTAGATGCTCTGGGAAGACTGAGGAACGAGGTCTGTAGCCATAACTGATTGAGTTTCATCCAGCAACTACTATTACTACTACTAGTATGTATGTACCATTACAGAGTATATGCATCTAGATCCACCACCCCAGTCAGGAAGTGCATTCACCCCAGACCAGACCCACCGCTGAATGCGGACTCACTGACTCCACTCCAAATTATATAAAACTCACCACCCATTAATAGAGCAATATGATGCATACAAGACGCGGTATCATGATGCGAAGATTGTAAGGTATTATTACTGGAGATTTAATCCGTTTATTACCAACACTGAGAACATTCTGGAATCGGATTGGTCAGGTTCTATACTTCGTTATATCGGACTTTGGATTCTATGCAAGCCAGCGTCTTGTTTTACTAGATGTGACACAATGGAGAAGGAATACAATTATAATGGGGTGTTGAGTATTAATCCGATTATTTTGAGGGTCGTGAAAGAGATGGGTGGTGGTATTAGGTGTGCCGGACTTAATCAGGTAGAGTTATAATGGGACTGAGAAGGAATGGGATGAGAAGTTGGACGCTAGTGAAATTGAAGATAGATGAGGGAGTGAGTACTATTCGATTTGGAGTTGGGGCGTCTTGTGGCCCTGTTGGAGGCAAGGAAAGTGGCTAGTTGTGATGTTGGGGGGCTGAGTGTGCTGGTGGTTGATGCTGTGAAGAGAGTGATGGAAATTGGGGAGGTGGTGAGGATGGACGATGTTGAGAATATCTTGGCTTATAACAATAAATGAAGTGAGGCGGATGGTATAGATATGTCAAGTCCAATGGGATGGAAGTGTTTTTCTAGTATAATGTTGGTGCATGTGAATGCCTTTGTTTATCGCGCAATGAGGCTATAGGGTAGCGACTAACTGGGGCGAGAATTTGGAATGGGATGATGGAATGATATGCATCGGGTCGGTCCGTCAGGTTTGCGCCACTATACGATCTCCAACGATTGCCAACCGCAGCCATGATGGAAACAAGGGTAAGTATCCAACTATCACCAGTTAAGAAGGGAATCAGGCTGACGCTAGGCAGAACAGACCAGGGGGGGTCTCTGCCTGTCTCCGACCGCTAGTTTCCTCAAGGCCCATTCGCTATTCGAGCTACTTGCTCCCAGCAGGTGTCTAGGCTCTGCGCGATCGCATCCAGACCAGTGAATAATACAGAGTCCATTAGGCAGACATGCATGTCAACCCGCGTCCCACGTTGCTTGCCGCATCCCACAGCCTCCCTGCGTCGAAGATCCATGGAGGCTCTGCTCTGTTGTCGTCCACTCATTCAGGACTGTTCTTCACTACTCCTGAAATCTCTCGAGTGGTGGTCATGTAGTAGACAACTGATGTCATCTGTCCCCAAGGAATCCTCTTGACCTCGTCCCTGGTGCCCGGCTGACTGATTTCTCTACTTGCCCCTGTGACCGATCGAGCAGCCACACTCCATCGCCACACTGCCTCTGCCTCTGTGAACTCTACATTTACCACACACACAACATCCTAGCTGTTGGTAAGGCTGGAGAAAGCTCCAGCTGTGGTGATACCTTGCTCAAGCAAACCCCCCTCGCAGCGGTCGCTCAGCCATAGAGCGAGTAAGAAGCAGCTATGGCCCGGCTGATCGTGACGCCCGGTCATTGTTGCCGCGATTTGCAATATTTAACTTAAAACCCACTGAGTCGCGGCTCGCACCCGACCAGGATATTCATCATCAGGAACGATCATCTTTATGAGATCGTTTGCTATTTTAGATTCTGCCCTTCCCTTTCTTTGTTCTGTGGTTTCCTTCTTTCCCTCTGCCCTCTTCACCTGCGAACACGCGCGGTTCACTCGTCTTCATCGTTTCTTTCCCCTTCCCTTCCTTCCCCCTCCTTCACTATCAGGCGCGGTGAACCCATGACTTCACTCACATGTCTTGGATCCATGACATCGTCGCGACGCGCTGTTTTCTACAAAGTCTTCAAATGAAAACAGTACTTCCGTCTGCTTTTGTACACTGTCACAATGTGCCCCGTCTGTCTATAGTAGTGAGCTTTACGGACACTACCGTGCAAAAGTGGCCGCGATACGCCTACATCTACGCCTCATACCGATTTCTACCGCAGGGTGCGTGCCTGATCCAGCATCGCTGTGCAAGATAGGGCATGTGCATCATCGAAGAGTATACAGTCTCGTACCCTGACGTCCGACGAAGGCGGGTCCTTCAGCGGTGCCTCTTGGGAAGATCGTTTGGGTACTGCTATCGCACCCAGGTGGTCAGCCCTGGCGAGCGCGTCCCTGAGCGCCCCGCCAGTCAATTCCAATACGCTCAGCCTAGAACCGCCCATCGACCAGCCATGCGGTCTCTGCGCCATTTGATTGTCGATCCGCGGGAGCAGCCGGCGCGGAGGAGACGGTCCCCAAGCTATCCGCGACGGATGCCCTCACGACGGAGTGATCCTTTCCGAGTTTTCTTTCCGTTTCTTCGGCGGGCTTCTGACAGCGATGATGTATGGAAGGGCGACGAATATCGGCCGCGAGGTCGGGGACGATCGCCTCGGCCTGTCATTGTGACACCAGATGTACCGCCCATCAATCGTGAACCCCGGGGTATTCCAAGAAGACGGCCTCTAGGTTCGAAAATCAGGGTGGTCTCCCCACCATCAGAGCCTCTATACAAGGAGGAACCAATGCGACCACGCCGCGGAATGTCACCTGCTTCACCTTCTCTCTCACCCCGGAATCCAGGTACCATCCGTCATCCCGTCATTATTCATCAGGAGTCAAAGCCACGGCCAAGTCCGATCCCTTCTTCCAGCTCATCCGGATATCAGTTCAGAAATCCATGGCGCAATAGATCTCCATCTCCAGGTACATCCAACTGGCATCGCAAGGGACCACGGCCGAGTCTGTCTTCGTCTCCAGGACCACCGAAACCTCAGGAGGAGCCACAGCCACAACTATCACCAGTAGGAGTACCAAGTACTGATGCTCCAGCAGCACCTCTCACCCCACCCCGGAAGAGAGAGCGACGCCCCAGGGAGCGTTCCCCATCTATCGAGCGTGTACAAGTTCGCAAAACACGTTCTTCACCAACCGTTCCGGTGGAGGTGCACAACCCTCCAGCTCCAGACAGCAGTCCCAAACCGGTGCCAGCATCAAGCACCCCATCCCCAGGGAGTGGGCCCCGCCACGTGCAGTTTTCCGACATAGTGGACCACCTCTCCATATCCGGTGAGAGCAATGTGCCCTCTTCTCCGACCGGCCCTCCGCGCTTCTATAGACAGTTTGGCAGCGCAAGCCGCCGTAGGTCCCCGACTCCTGGACCTACCCCCAGACTAGGAGGAGGAAGAGGTCGCTCAAGCTCAGAAAGGATTAGATATGTGTATGCGTCTCCTTCTGCGAGTCGTTCATATCCCCCGGGCGTTGAGGTGCTGATTGTGACTCCGCGCAGGTATCGGCCGGAAGGAATCACCCCACCGCTGAGCCGGGCGACCGATATTTGCGAGGTTGAGCCTGGGAGAAGGAGTTCATCGTCTGGACGGGCTGCTAGGGGGGTTTTGGACGGGAGCGGTTTGCGGGTGGAGGGTCGGCGTAGACGTGGGATGGGAAGGGAGGAGCTGGGAAGAAGCGCGAGACCGAGGATCATATCGCTGTCACCACCCAGAGGGCGATGGAGACCGAGAGTGGGTGGGACTGAGCGGTATGGGGGGTTCGAGTCGGGAGATGGACGCGCCGTTAGGGATCAGGGTGGTTCGGCGCGTGTGTGGAGATGGCTGTGAGAGATGTGGATCATGGTGGAAGTTTGTAAGATGTTGTTGGTAGAGGAGACCTTTCGGATTATTTCTTATGTTTATTGTGTTGATTATCTTGATGAAAAAACATTTTCTGAGAACCCGATTAGAAATGATATGGCAATTAACTAGCTGAGACATGACGGAAAGCAAGCAAGCAAGCAGGATGAAGCTGGAGAAGCTCCCCACATGACTATCTCCACGTGACCCAAAGGGACCTCGGCAGCGGTTAGCGGCGGGCCGGCGGGCGGAGAAGAGGAAGAGGAAGAGGAGAAGGAATGCATGTGCATCTCATCCCATCTCTCCTCACTCTGCTGTACTACACATCTACCTGCCTTCTGCTTCTTCATCGCCGTCCTCATTACTATCACTCCATCCCTTACTCTTTTTCTCTTTTGATTCTTTGTCTAGCTACGATACCCACAATGCTTGCCTCTCGTCTCACCCCGCGGACCATCCCCGCACGCCAATGGCGTCGACACTTCAGCGTCGCCCGTCCAGCGCTGAAGGAGATCCAAGATGCCTACATTCTCAGCGCTGCGCGCACTCCTACAGCCAAGGCACGATCCCTTACACCCAACGTTCACAACCATACTAATCAGACTACAGTTCAACGGCTCCTTTGTCTCCGTCCCAGCCCCCCAACTCGGCGCCGTGGCGATCAAATCCGCCGTCAGCAAATCTAACCTCCCCACCGAAAAGATCACAGACGTGTACATGGGCAACGTCCTCCAAGGATCCGTAGGCCAAGCGCCCGCGCGTCAAGCCTCCATTTTCGCCGGCCTCGCTCCTACCGTCGAAGCCATGACCGTGAACAAAGTATGCGCGTCCGGATTGAAAGCCGTCGCTCTGGCCGCCCAGAACATCCAGCTGGGACTAGCAGAGGCGCAAGTGGCCGGTGGTATGGAGAACATGTCGCGTGTGCCATACTACATGCCACGTTCCAGTCAGTTGCCTCCTTTTGGGGAGATCAAGCTTGAAGATGGACTGATCAAGGACGGGCTGTGGGATGTGTACAACCAGATTCATATGGGTATTTGCGCGGAGCAGACGGCCAAGAAATACGAGGTATCACGGGAAGAACAGGATGAGTATGCGATCCGGTCGTACGAGCGGGCGCAGAAGGCCTGGGCTGAGGGTTTGTTTGGCGAGGAAATTGCCCCGGTGACGGTGAAGGGTAAGAAGGGGGACACGGTGGTCGAGAGGGACGAGGGCTTTGAGAACCTCAAGGCAGACAAGCTGCGCGGGTTGAAGCCCGCGTTCTTACGGGACGGCACCGGCACGGTCACGGCGGGTAATGCGTCCACGATGAACGATGGCGCCTCCGCCGTGGTGGTGGCTAGTCGCGAGCTGGCTAGGGAGTTTGGCACGGGCAATCGTGCGCTGGCGAGGATTGTCAGTACTGCTGATGCAGCTATTGACCCGGTTGATTTCCCCGTGGCCCCGGCCAAGGCAGTCCCGATTGCGCTAGAGCGCGCGGGCATCAGCAAGGAACAGGTTGCCGTGTGGGAGTTTAACGAGGCATTTGCGGCGGTGATCAAGGCTAACGAGAAGGTAAGTCATACTCTTCCTGGTAGTTGACGATAGGCTAATGAGATTAGATTCTTGGACTGCAAAACGCGCGTGTCAACCCGCTGGGCGGGGCCATCTCGCTGGGTCATGCACTGGGCAGCTCGGGCTCGCGCATCCTGGTGACGTTGCTGCACCAGCTGCAGCCAGGCGAGTACGGTGTGGCGGCCATCTGCAATGGCGGAGGAGCAGCTAGCGCGATGGTTGTGCAGAAGCTGGACCGAGTGGACTGAATTATAAGCACTGTACATATATGACTGACAGATTGATGCCCATGTTCATGCTAGCTAGCGGTCAATTGAACCCTGCAGAACAAACAACCTCTTAACCTAATAATGTCCTTGCACTGTCAACGTCCCCGTCTTAGTGACCAAATACTCATCCACAGCCACATCCTTTCCACTCTCCTTGCCATACCCACTCTCCTTCATGCCCCCAAACGGCGCCTCCGCCGCCGACATACTCCCCGTATTCAAGCCCACCATCCCCGCCTCCAGCTTCTCAAACAACCTCCACAAGCGATCCGCATCCTTAGTAAACGCATAACTCGCCAGTCCCATACTGGTATCATTCGCCCACTGCACCGCCTCATCCTCCGTATCAAAGGCATACAACGCCGCCACCGGCGCAAACGTCTCCTCGCGACTAACCAACATCTCCTTCTTCATCCCCGTCAGAATCGTCGGCTGGAAGAAATACCCCTTCTTCCCCTCCACCCTACCACCACCCAATATAACCTCTGCCCCCAGCCTCCTCGCATCCTCAATCTGCATCTCCGCCTTCCCCAAGCCCCTCTCCGTAGTCAACGGGCCCATCCCCACCCCTTCCTCCATTCCATGGCCCACGACCAACTTCTCCGTCCTCTCTCTCAACATCCCTGCAAACTTCTCATATACCCCCCTTTGCACATACACCCGATTCGCAGTAATACACGCCTGACCGGCATGCCTCCACTTCAAATTCATCAACGCCTTGACCGCCTCCTCCAAATCCGCATCGTCAAACACAATAAACGGACAATTCCCCCCGAGTTCCAACGTCACCTTCTTCAACCCGTCCGCACAAATCCCCGCAATCAGCTTCCCCACCCTCGTCGACCCCGTAAACGTCACCTTCTTCACCAACTCATGTCGACACAACGCCTCACTCAGTGACGGCGTATTCTCCATATCCGTCGTCAACACATTAATCACCCCCGCCGGAAACCCCGCCTTCATCGCTAACCCCGCTATAGCCAACGCACTCACCGGACTCTCCGGTGACGGCTTCACCACCATCGTACACCCCGCCGCGATCGCCGCCGCCACCTTCCGAAGCACCATAGCCACCGGGAAATTCCACGGCACTAGCGCCGCTGCTACCCCAATCGGCTGCTTGATCGTGAGCACCCGCCGGCCTGGCACTGCTGCCGAACTAATCGTGCCCGAGACCCGCTCGGCTTCGCCTGAGAACCATCGCGTGAACGACGTCGCGTAGTCGATTTCGCCGAGCGCTTCGGCGAGAGGTTTGCCTGTCTCGTGCGTGATGATTTTGGCCAGGTCGGTTTTGTGGGTCCGGATGAGACTGTCCCAGGCTGTGAGGAGTTGCGAGCGGTAGTGCGCCGTGGTGTGTCGGAAGCTGAGGAATGCCGTGTGTGCGGAGACGACGGCGTGGTCGGTGTCGGCTGCTGTGCAGGTTGGGATGAGGGCCCAGGGGAGGGAGGTGCCGGGGTCTGTTTGTTTGTTGTTAGTTGGATATCGGGGAGATCCCAGGGGGGGTGAGATTGGGATGGGGTTACCGATGACTTCAAAGTGTTGGTTGCTTTGGGATTTGATCCAGGTATTGTTGACGAAGGCGTCGAAGTGAAGGATGGAGGGGTCGGAGAGCTATACATATAGTAAGTACGACATGTTAGATAAGGGGGTTCAAGTAGGATATGGTGGATGCTGGGTTCGTACTTGGAATGGAAGCTCGTATTGCGCCATCTTGAGTGGGATCCGTTTACGATCAGATATTAGTTGATGTTGAGAAAAGTTATGTATGAGGGACGAGATGGATGGATATCAGGGGAGTATCACAATTAATAAGGATGTATGAAGAAGAGGGGAAGATAAGCAACCCCGCACCTCGGATGTCGGCAAGTTTATTACTACCACAAACTGCTATTGGATCACTCGTTATCGTCACGCTGATCATATTCTACTATATACATAACAACAACAGCTCGTCTACATAACAGCTGGTATCCACCTAGTGCAGGTACTCATTCACCACCGCCGTGAACGCCGCCGCGTTCTCCAGCATCGGTAAATGACCCGCCTTCGGCACCAACTTCAACTCGGAATCGCTCTTCAGATCCGCCACCATCTGCTGCATCGTCTTCGGCAGCACACCGTCACTCTCACCCGCCACAAACAGGCCCGGCACCTGCGCCTGCGCCATCCGGTCCCGCACATCATACGCACACAGTGCCTGCACGCTCTGTCTGAACCCGGGCAGACTGTTCGTCCGCACCAGCTCCTTCGCCTTGGCGGGCAGGTGGGGCTGAGTCTCATACGACTCGGCCGTGAACCACCGCCGCACGGTAATCTCGGCCAGTTGCTCTCCGACAATCGCCTGCTGCGTGGTAGCTGACACAGCACCCTCGCTGGCTGCCAGCTCGACGCGCTCGTTCCACGCCTTCCGGTTCGTCTCGGGGCTGGAGCTGTTGGTGTCGCAGGAGATGAAGCGCTCCACGCGCTCCGGGTACAGCAGGGAGGTGTTCAGCACCGTTACACCACCCAGACTGACACCGATAAGGGTGGCCTTGGGAACGCGCAGAGCGTCCAGCAGTGCGATGATGTCCGAGGCCAGGAGATCAATGTTGACGGGCTTATCGCCGCATTCTTGCTGGCGGCCACGGGTGCAGTAGCGGACAATGCGGAAGTTCTGGTTGCGAGGGTCAGAGAGGAACTGGTCGACGAAGTCATCCCAGATAGTGTAGTCCACCAGGATGGAGTTGCTGAGCACGATGACCGGGCTGTGGGGGTCTGTGCTGCCCTCCAAACGGTAGGGGAGCTCGACGCCGTCAGGGGTGGTGACAAAGGACTCGACGGCCGGGCGGGTGGGAGAAGGCAGGGTGCGGGTTTTGCCGTCGATAGACGACCAGGGACCGATGCAATCCGCAGAGGTCAGGGATGACAGCTCGCGGGGAGCGGGTCCGAAGGTGTAGGCCCACTGATAAGTGCGACGGCGGGCCTTAGCCACGACGTCGGTCATAATGCGGGTGCGCCAGGGGGTGTCTGTCGCAGCCTTGTATTCGGGACCGCCCAGACCATTCTGAGCAGCGTACTCGTGCACGGCCAAGTATTCGCGAGGGGCTTTAGGGTCGATGGTGGAGGTGACGAAGAGGCGGGAGGAACGCCAACCGGGCACGCGGGACAGCATGGGGATGTGCTCTTCGCGGTACCAGCGGGTGAAGTCGTCCTCTTTAGCGGCGTCGGCGGAGGAGAGGGAGAGGGAGACGGCGATGAGGGCGGAGCCGGCAGCCTCGGTATCGGGGGTAAGCTCGAGGGGTTTGTAATCAGCCGCCTTTTGCTCGAGAACGGTATCGTAGAGCCGGCGATCGACGTCAATCTGGGCCATGGTAGCCTTTTCCCGGGGGGTCTTGATAGTGTCGCCGCGCAGGGCGAGGTAGGTCTCGCGCGTCAACTCCACCATGTCGATGATATCGTAGAGGGCCACCCACTCGGGCTCCTCGCCGTCGGTCGCGCGATAGCGGAAGCCATTGGTGCAGAAGGGCAGACGCAGGCGCAGAGGGCCGTGTTCGGTGTTGTACCAGTCGTGGAATTGAGCGGCGGGGAGGGAGGGACGAGGGTTCATCGTCACCCAGAGAAGGCCGGGGGTCGCCATTTTGATGTTGAGTGAAGATACTGCCGAAATCGAGAGAAATGAAGCAATAGGAAAGGAATATGAGAGACCGGATCAACAATGAGGGGCAGATGGCGGGGTGACCCGCGATAATAATTATTATAACGAGGGCGTTCCGACTGACTGCCGACCACACAGCCGATGGCCGCCGGGTGAAGTCATCGGGTATATCTTTAAGTTCGGGTCTTCATTCCCCAGACACAGTTGGCGGGGAGCCACTGGTAGCCACTGGGGTTGGGGTTAGTTCATACTCCATCATGTCATGGTATGCAGATGGGATGTTCTCCAGACAGATTCAACTGGCAAGAGGAGCTCAATAATGGAAGAAAGGTGTGCTTTGTAAGAAATCAGCTGGGAATATGCTGTGCAGCCTGTGAGTTCAGGCAGGAATCTCGGCAGCCAGGAACTGCCGAGTCACCTGATATATTTGCCTTGCTCCTTGGTGCCTTATTGCCTTGTAGCCTGATTGATTACGCTTATGTCAGCCCAGCGCGGAGCTGCACCCCGGTATCGCCCTGGCAGCCAGGCGCTTGCTGCTACGGGTTAATTGTTTATACCATTCTTTACTCCATTTCCATCAGCTATATGGGCGATCAGATGGTTTGAGATACATGCAGGGGGGAGATGATGGGGTTGCCTCCGGGGGCGTGACCACCACCCTTCACATCAAATACCACACGAAATCGGAAGAGTATGACATGGTTTTTTGAGCGAATTGGATACTATCAGAACGACATAACCTTGATCAATGATGTTATGGGGATGTTTCGATGCTTTGAAGCTGGGGCTGTGTGGCTACTGGCTTGTCAACAATCAACCAAGCATTGGCCCAGCGATTACACCCAGGTCAGAGTAGGGTAACTGACCTCAATTTCTTCTATTACATGACAGTGAACATAGGTTGATATTCATCAGCAACGCACGAGTTTCTTTATTTAGTTTACTGGTAGGTAACCATTGGCGTTTCTGTGACAGTACTCAGGCTGCGCTTCTAGACCTCACAGAGTGTTCTCGCCTAGCAATTACCGATTTTCATGTTGGCCCATAGAAGGGGGAAATCGCACTGTAGGAAGATTCTACGAAGAAGAAGAAACGTTTGGAGCGACTGATCACCCGCGAATTTGCGTGGCGGGGACGATAATGCTGGGTGATTAGGCGGATATCCCATTCTCTTCTCTTTTGCAAGTAACCTAGAGTGTGTCGGCAGACGTTCTCTAACGCCTTGTTCAATCACTCTTCCAGTCCTGCTTTATGAGGTCCGCTGCTCTTTCCGCGAATGCGTACACAGTGGCTTGCAGATTCGCCGTGCTTACAAGCGGGATGGCACTCGCATCCACGACCCTCAGTCCTTCGATACCATGGACCTTCAAGTTGGAATCCACTACTCCGTCCTTTTCACGAGGCAGCATGGAACAGGTCCCCACAAAGTGCCACATAGAGACCAAATTATCCCGAGCATACTTTTTTGCAGCATCTAAGTCTCCCTGGAAGTCTGCAGCCAGGTCACGGAACTTCAGTGGCTGTTCGAGAAGCTCCCCAAGCTGAGGTGACTCTGCTAAGTTCTTGACACCGAGCAAGTGCCGTGCTATGACTTCCAGATCGAGAGGGTTTGACAGATAACCAGGATCAATAATTGGAGGGGTTCCGGGGTTGTTGGAAGTACTTGGGTTCGTTTTGTCAGATTTGATGAATATAGAGTTGGTAGGGGGTTGGAAGCTTGTGAAGAAGAAAATGCTAAAATTACTCACATATAAACGCTTCCGCGGGAAAGGGGTTGAGAGAGCATAACTCCAAGCGTGATTAACTTTCCAGGCGAAGCAGCTGGGATAGTCCCATCATTCAGGTCTTTGGAATAATTCGTCTGCCCTAACGCGGCTAGGTACGCAGCTGATGGTTGCTTGGAGTCAAGAATGGTGGTCTTCGCAATGTCATAATAAGCCTGTGTTGCCTTGTGTTGTTGTGAGTTATCGGGAGTGTCATCTGAAAGTAGTGCCTGAAGAGCACTTCTGTCAGGGTCAGGAAGAGACAAATAGGCGTAGGTGTAAACCCCGAGGGAAGCTAGGGGCCCAGATCCCGTGGCAGCGTATTCCTGCATTGCCAGACCGATGGCTTCAGGCTCTTGTCTGACCAAAGAGTCCTTAGTCTCGATCTCAGGCTTTGCTTGAAATGCGGTGTATGAGATCATATGATCTAGAAGTAGTAGATGTTAGTTCTCACTTCGAAGCGAGTATGCGTCAATAAGGAAGATGGTTCCACGTTATTTGTGACCGATGCTAGATCAGAAGCTCTTCACATACCCTGAAGATTCTGCCCAACTCCAGGAAGGTCCATGACAATATCGATGCCATGCTTCTCAAGAAGTTCTGCTCCACCGACTCCTGAAAGTTGGAGAATTTTGGGAGATTGAAAAGCGCCAGCAGCAAGTATAACTTCCTTCCTTGCCTGAAAAGTCTTTGAAACACCATCGTGACTGTATTGGACTCCAATAGCTCTGGGAGGCTTGCTTTCGTCAAACAGGATTTTCTCAACCAATGAGTTCGTAAGAACGTGAAGATTTTGTCGAAGCTCAACAGGCTTATAGTAGGCCGAGGTGGAGTTGCTTCTCTTGCCCTCCGAGTCGATACTAGCAAGGCAACTGAATGATCCTACGGAGCTGTGGATGAACGGATCCCCGGCGTTGTATTGCCCATTGTTACGGAACAGTTCGGCCCATGCCTTGCGAATAGGATGTGCCTCATTGCCAAAAGATGTTTGGATCGGACCTTTCGCTTCGTTCAACTTAGGCCAGCCCTCAATTGCCAGACCTTCTTTAGCATCCTGTGTCACAGTCGGACTGCTATAGGCCTTGGAGAAATAATTCCTTAGCATGGTCCAATTCCATCCGGGGTTACCGAGTGCCTCCCATGAGTCAATGACTCCCTTGAATGGAGGAACAAAGACGTGTGCATTTAATGAACTGGATCCTCCGAGTGTCTTGCCCTGGTTAAGACCAAGCACTCTGCCGTTGAGGCCTGGCTGCAAAAGCAATGGGTAAGCCCACACTCTTTATTAAGATAGACGGTCATTACCTGAGGGGAAGATTTGAACTTCCAATCGGCGTCGGATCCAAGCAGTGCGGCATAGAAGATGGGAATGTTAACGCGGGGATCTGCTGTCAAGTCGGCGCCTGCTTCGAGAACTAGGACAGAAGTGTTGGGGTCCTCGCTGAGTCGAGAAGCAACAACCAGGCCAGCCGTACCGCCACCAATGATGACAAAGTCATATACAGTGGCCATTTTGTACTGTGTGCAGACTTAGTAAAGGATTGGACGAGGTAGGAAAATGGAGCTGCGAGCGTAGCAATTAAGTCATTTGTTAGAATGAGCAGGAATACCCCTGGACTGGGGAAATATATATTGTTACTAATCGGATTACCTTCCAATACTAACAAAATAGTGGACAAAGAAACAGGCTTCGATCAATACCACCCAATGAGAGTACTACATGCAAATGCTATTGAAATCGCTCCACAAATGCCAGTTTTACCCCGCCCGAAAGTACTTTTGCTAGTCTATCGATCGAGTCACTCAATGCAGTTTAGCCTGAGTGTAATTGTTATGGTGTACTTAAGTCATCTTACCAGCTTCTGCTCCACTCTAATTTCATATATTATTTACGTAATGTAAAATCAAGGGTTAGAATGATTATTGCGGTCTTTGTCGAAATTGGAGAATGGAGGACTGTCCTGAAGTTTACATAGGTTTAAACTTTAAGAATTAAACCTAGAGTACTCATAGTCTAGTGAAAGGGACTCTAGGAGAAAAATGAGAACGGATATTAGAAGTGCATCCGGGAAACCTTATATCAGCCTTAGAGATCGTAGGTCTTTGGATTGTGATACGAACACTGACAAGGCTAATGGCCTGATAAAAAGGCATCAGTGTACAAAACGGCCTTAAATATCGGCGGTGAGGTCTCATTTCTGACTAGATGTATTCCAGCGGTCTTAGGTTACAATGAAATATTATTCTTGAGCTTAGAATTGAAAGGCTTTACTAGCGGCTGGAAATTAGAGCCTCTTAATGTTAGAATCCTTGGTTCATTTGTAAGCTAATGAGAATTAGTAGTTTTGCTGCCCGAAAGCGAAGCTTAGAAGACCTTTAGATTGATACAATGATAGTATTGTTTCGGTAATGGTTCTCAGTCCTGTATTCACACCGTCACATACGTGTTCCCAAAATCTCAGCCTCGTCCAGGCGACCAGAGTATCCTGTGGCTCCCAACAATCACGGCCTTTATTTGGCGGAATGCATTTTGGCCCCGCTCAGGCAACGTTTGAACAGTCGAGGCTTCTCCCGGCCGGTTCAGCACGAACTAGACGGGTCGTGAATCCAGAAATCTGACACGGATCTGTTATCTGGCCTGCGAAGCCGCAGGGGATCATGCCGTGAGATGGAGCAAGTCCTTACAGTACCTTCCTCTTCGATCATCGTACCTTCCTGCTAAGCTATATTAATGGTAGTGCCGCACTCTAGTCCCACTTAGGCCATAGGCTAAACCTCTAAAGTAGTAGTAATAGCCAGTCATATGATCCTGTAATCAAGTAATTCACTTATCAGAAAGATATACGTACAAATTATCTGCCCTAGCTCTCTAATTTCTACCAGCAACCCCACCTAGAGCCTCCCGACTCCTCCAAAGCACCCCCCCCCCCCCCCGGAGAACCCCCGTAGAGGGCCCCGCATACACCTGGTACAATTACTGGTAGAATTGCCTGTTGTATTAATAGACATAATCTCATATGGAGACATTTAAATGGGGTCTCTACAGAGGATCTTCAGAATATCTGTTGAGAGAGTGTGAGGGAAAAGGCCTCCGGGAGAAAATCTCTGAAAAGAGACCTTTGTGGAAGAACTCCCCGGGGAATTCCGGGAAATCCAAGAAAAGGATTTACTAGCATATAGTGTAATTACTAGCATCAGGAGCAAGTACTTGAACGAGCGATCTAAACAGATATTAGTTTCCTTTCCCAATATGTTTAGTTAAAGTATAGGTCTGCTGAGGTCAGCCATCCTGGCTAAATCCTAACTTGATCTCGCAGAGGGATTAAATTAACTGGGTTCTTTTAGTCTTTGATTTCAAGGCTGCCGAGGTCGAGTTGTGTCGGGCTTTTGACATGGGTCCTGACACACCTATTACTTTTGAACTACTTGTGTATGACTGTCCAAAGATATATATTTCCAATGTATAATGCAAGAATATGAAGTGGGCTTCGACAATAAAGACAAAATGAAAACATGTTTGGTTTTCCGGCCAGTTACAGAATTATCTAACACTTGTTATACAAATCTATATCTAAAGAATTCGCGCTTGTCATGAAGATACACAGTATGTTGGGGGCTGGGTTAGATGGGATCGGCGCCCGTGCCTCCCGTAGGTGTGCCCGAGTGAGTTGTCTGTGCCCAGCGGGCGGGTGGACCGGCCGGTTCGGTCAGTCCCGGAGAGTTTGTTGAGCTTTGGAATATTGTTCTCGCAAGTTTGTCACCAATATTTCATTCTCCTTGCTCACGTTCAGTATTCTCGTAACAAGGCGCCAAATAAATTGGCGACTGGATACATCACCGACTTCATGTTGAAACGGGATTGCTCCGGCAGTTCAGCCAGGTCGAACTTGATCCTGCCCCTGACCAAAGCCATGAACACGTAGGCCTCAAATCCATTGGGACAGACGCTAAAGATGCTGGCCGAAGGAAACAAATATGCCTCATTTGAGTCAGCGGGCAAGGACACGAGTGTCAGAAGGAACAAAACATGTTGGGAGCAGGTGCTTGGATGAAGAACAGATCAGGATGGACTCGCAGGCAGCTGGTTGACTGGCTGCGACCCTCGTTTATATTTCCACATTGTGTATGAATCTGCTGTGCTTTTGTTGTAAATCTGGCTTCCTCGTCTGCGGCGACGACCTCCCTGTGTTGCAACTTGCATTATTCCTGGTTTCAAAGTGTTTATTTCGGGTTTGAGGGATTTGCTGGCGTTCGGGACCATATTCTCTGCTTGAAACGGCGAGCCACCTCCATGGCTAGTATCTAAATAGCCGGTTCAATCAGTGGTAATAATTTAAATGAATTGATCGCATGTGGAGGCTGCTCAACGCGAGGCCGCATCACTAGGGAAGTATGGCTATATCTATTGCGGCTCTTGGTCTCTGAACGGGGACAATCCCACCCGATAAGCTATGACTGGCTGAGTCCTCAGCCCTATTAGCTATATTGAGAATCAGTTATCTAGCGTCGGATTTACTAGGGGCCTCTCTTCTGTATGTAATGCCTGGTCAGCAAGTTAATATAAAGTCTAGCAGCATGGTTTAGTATGACTTCTGGATCACTTTCAGCTGAGTCTTCTAGGATTTGCAGGTGTAACTAAAGACACCATATCATGTACTACAAAAGATACAGCAGATATCCTTCTATCATCTTTGAGAAGATACTACTTGTCAGTCAATTTATAGCCCTCCGACATATACAGGCAGGATACTTCAGCAAAACCAACATATATATGTCTATTAGTAGTAACTAGAATATTCCAAATACTGTAGAATATTTTGGTTCCGGTTATAGAACGAATCGGAGTGAAGAATAAGACAAACGACAAGCAACAAACGGAAAACCCCCCGAATCAACTGTAAAAACCCTCCGACTTAAACCCCCCGACTAAAACCCCCCGAAGGTTGAACCCTCCGACTCGGCATTCATCGGCGTCATATTTACCGGTGTTTTCGGCGTTTCGGCGATTGAGTTGAACCCCCCGGCACAATGCCGAGCACTGAACAGCATCCGGAGGGAACGGCGACAAGGGTTTCGGCGTTTAGGAGTTCCCTTCAGGTCCAAGGGTTTGTTTTCGCCGTGCGATCGGAGGGTTTTTGGCTTAGAAAGCATAAGTCGGAAAATGCGATTGGACATGATTGAGATGATCACATATTCGGTATTGCTTATGAGTAGTATTAGGTGAACTAGTTAACTTTCCGAAGTGATCGATCTTCGATTGACCTTCGATTGGAGTCCGATCATAATAGATCGGAATATTATAGTACTATCTCTTGGTCCGGTTAATCTTGCTTTGGGGCATTCCAATGTCGGCCACGGATGAGCGGGAAGGGAATTGTGCAAGAGGGTCTATTTTGTCCATGTTGAATGTTATTCGATGGAAATGAAGATTGTCAAGGGTATAAATATAAATGTAGTTTATTTTTTATCCCTAGTTATCAAATGATTGAAGTGTCTATGAACAATCGTTTGACTTCATCGTTCTATAACCTGATGGCGGGTTCCTTTGGGTAGAAGAGCATATCCAAGGCCTTTTGCGGACTCGGGCCCCTCACTCATCTCCCGACCGATAGACTTGGGCATGCTCAGGTTAAGCTACCATCGCAGGGCCGGAGGAGTGTGCTTATTGTGGGTGTTTGAATTAAGTACTTTCACTTATTAGTTTGATAACATTCCATCTGTTTTAGCAATTCGATATTGCTGCTGTAGCAGTGATTTCTTCTTCCCAGAGCAACCAAATTTCGTAACTATCATGGTGGTATGGATGTGTTATGGAAATGACGTTTCTAGTAGCGAAATCAAGTATCTTCGTTTCCATGACAATGTTAGTGGATTGACAAAGTCAGTGAACCTAGGACCCTGAAAGCTGGGACATGGGTTCCACTAACCATGACTAGCCAATTAAAGCCAGTTAGATTATATCTAACTCAGAAACATGTATCAGATACTAATATTTCACAGACAGAATTGTACGGTGAGAACACGACAGCACCATGCGTGGGGATCCGAATAAAAATAGCCGGTTCGGCAAGCTTGACCCGGACAAGCCTTCGCTAACTTCTTGGCTATCCACGGCCAGACAGCCAGAGTAGCTGGTACCATTCAGTTAGTGCCAACCTTGACGGCAATTGATGAACGCTGAACGGCTGTTCGCTGCTGCGCCACAACTTGGTGTGCTGCTGCTGCCTAGTCCCCTCTTTTCTTCCGAAGATCCTGGACTTTTCCCGATCGCTCGTGAACTTTTGACTGCACCCCATGCGGCGACAGTCCGTGTCCCACGAGAGTGCACCGCAGCTATGGCATTTCAAGGCTCACGCGATCAATCTGAACAAGGGGAGCCGTCTTCTTCCCGTTCCATCGCTAAGTACTCTCCTTTAGAGATGGTTCCTGAGGTCGACTCCGATCAGGATGAGTCCCCCCTTGAAGTCCTGCCTCTGAATAACTTTGGCCCCAAACGTCGGCGGCGGCGAACGACGACTCGAGTGCAACGCAGCAGGCTGCGCAGCCTATGTAGTTTCTGGAAATGCCGCCATCTGTATTGTCACATTCACCCGTACTCGCGACGAGCCATGACTTGCCGATTTGTAAAGCGTCCCTTCTGGGGCGCAGTGATCGTGCTGTGAGTGTTGATTTGCTCAACAACGGTATTGACTGCTGCTAATTCCATTAAGCGGCCTCCTAAAACTCGCCTCTATCTTTTGGTCTGGTTTGGTCTACCTCTTTCCAGACGACCTTGACGCCCGCCTCGACGCCTGGGTCTTCCCCGCCGGTCGCCCATCCATATTCTCACATTGGACCACCCACGGCGTCGTCCCCGTGCGATGCCACTCACACAACGATTATTGGCGCGACGTACCGCTCCATTCGGCCCTCAGCGCAGGCTGCATTGGCGTTGAAGCCGACGTCTGGTCATCCGATAATGACTTGCTGGTCGGACATACTCCCTTCACACTGCACCACGAAGTCACTCTCCGCAGTCTGTACCTAAACCCTTTGTTGGACCTACTCCAGAAGCACAACACCCGCTCGAGCCAACTCGAGCCCGCGCACCTTCCCGGCAGCTTCCGCGCCGGTGTATTCTCCAGCGACCCATCACAAACCCTGGTCCTGCTCATCGACTTCAAGGAGCAGCCTGAGGCCACCTGGTCCATGGTGATGGAGCAGCTCCAACCCCTCCGTGACGGCGACTACCTCACCTATTTCAACGGTACAGACATTATCACCCGGCCCATCACAGTCGTTGCTACCGGCGATGCGCCCTTCGATCGCATCACATCGAATCAAACATACCGAGACATCTTCTACGACGCCCCGCTTGACCAGCTCGCCCTCCTTCCACCAAGCACCGGACGACCCGATCAGCCGGATCCAGAAACAGAGCCTACCTACTCGTACAAGAACAGCTACTATGCCTCTGTCGACTTCCGCAAGACTATCGGCAGTCTATCCCGCAATCGCTTCTCGCAGGGACAGCTGGAGCTGATTCGGAAGCAGGTTGAAGCTGCGCACGCGCGTGATTTGAAGGTGCGGTACTGGGGAACCCCGAGCTGGCCACGTGGTCTGCGGAACCATGTTTGGCATGTTTTGGTGCGGGAGGGGGTGGATTTAATCAATGTAGATGATTTGAGAGAAGCCACGAGGCAGGATTGGAGGAAGCATCGGAGTTGGTTCTTTTGATGGCTCGTGGGTGAAGTAGCATGGTTGTGTGTGCAAGTATATGTCAGCGACGAAGTCATGGATATATGGATGTAACTTGCTTAATAATATAAATAATTTACAGTACCTAGGTTTATAATAAATTTTTAAAAGTCTTTATAAGCCTGGAAAAAATCAATCTAATTATTATTAGTATTGTTCTATCTGTCTACGACTTAGAAGCTTATGGAATCTAAATTAAGGCTTCTCAATACTTGCACGTCGGAGCTGATTGATTGAGGAAGATAATGGTTTAGAAAGATTTGGATGTCTGCATGCTTTATAATTATTTTCTGCTGTGCATCGCTGACAAGCCTTAAACTTGGCAGATACATAGTATGGTGCTTCCGGAATTCGTGGAATACCAAGTGGAGTGTCAGCACTTACTGCAACCGAAGTAACTACATATATATATATATATATATATATACTCTTTTCTCTGAATAATAAAATATACTTGTCAATTCCTAGGATCACTTCTCTATTCCTGTTATCTTAGCTTTACTAGTATATGTACAGCTGAAGCAAGTTAAAAATGTATCAGGCTAAGATATTTCTAAGATATAACTAGTCTTAGATAAGAGGAGAGAAGTAAATCTGTATAATATCACACAGCTATTTATAAGTAAATATAAGTAAGTATTCTGTAGTTAAGCTTCCAAGTATATTATTATTTAAAGATAGTATTAATAAGTATAAAGAACAGAATTATCAAAGTACATGGAAAGAGCATTCTTATATTCTATTCTCTTTATATACCAGATTGTATACTCCTTGGAGTATATCCTGAAGTATATCCTATCACCGTGCGCGGTCCCGTATAGTCAAGTGTATGCTTCTGAAGGTATAGCAATCCGCAGCTCTTCTGATTCTGAACTTCTACCGGCTAAGAGTTGCTAATTGCTGCTCGGGTATTACCTTCATCAGCGCTTTCTAGCCGAGGAGTCCGCCTTACTAGTGAGTTAACTAGCAGGGGTCTGTAACACCAGTTCGAAGGGATGTCAAGCAGCGAGTAGGCGATGGCAAAGAGCGTGAGCGTGACTGAGTACCCAGCATCCGTCAAGTCGGTTTGCTGCTCGAGTGAGTCGCCCGTCTCTGCGTTGAGGACACAAGGCATAGCCGATGTTGGAGCGGTCGAGGTAGTTGAGGAGATAAATGAACGCACAGGAAGGGAGGAGTCGCCTGTGAATTTCCTGAAGGAGCTGTCAGTGGCGCGTGGTGATGTGCTCCACATCCGAGGCGCCAAGTAGAACATATTCAATGTGGTGGGCTTTGCCGATCGATTTATCTTCCATAGCTGCCAGCTCTCAATAACAGAATGAAAGTTGACTAGACTCATCGACATTGGGCTGGGCGGCTTTATACGCCGTTGCGGGACCCCGCATTAACGCTACTGACAGGTACTGCCCCGAGAGATAGCTTAGATCTCGTGCGAATGTTTCATGGCTACATGTGAAGAAAGAGATATTCACCTAGCAAGGTTACCTCAAATCCTGCCGGACCCCTGTCTGACAGTCCGTTGACTGAGCTTGGATATCATAGTGTAGGAAAAGTATATCCCGCGGGATTAGGGGCCTCATGACACGACATAGCGCCGTCACCATATGACTGAACGTTGTGAGAAGCCTAGTCATCATGGGGATATTGACCTATCCATCCGACAACCAGTTAAGGTCACACATTGATTGAGGGAATGTTCTTAATTGGGTAATTGCAGCTATAGAAAAGGAATCATGTATGGAGGCCTCGGCTATATCATGATTTCTACTTATTTCCTTCGAAATTGCCCGATGCAACAGCGGCAGAATACCCGTTAAACTCACCAGTTTCCAGCAGAATATGCGGAATCCCGTCCTCGGTAAGCGAGGCAAACGTCTTCTTCTTTCTCGCCTCCCAACCGATCTTGCGCAGACGATTCGCCCGGTTCCGCGCATTGGACCCAATCACTAGCCCAGAGCATTATCTAAACAAATCAATATAACTATCCTGTGGGATAGTTTGCGGGGTCTGATCGGCGACCTTGCCGGCGCTTTGCAGGATCCGGCCAATTTCCGCCGCACACTCTCCACGAAAGCTCCTCGCCGTTCTCGCAGAATACGTACGGGTTTTCTGCAACTGTCGGAGCGGGATTCTCTTCGAGCCAGTGCAGAAGAGTGACATAGCTGCGGGCAAGATCTTTGATATGCACCTGGTTGCGTACGGCAAGTTCGTCGCCGATCATCCCAGGGGTACCTGTGCTTGATGGAGCAGCGGACCATGGTCGGCAGCTGGATAGAAAGGCGCTTCTCGCGAGAGCTGACGCCCTAGATGACGGGCGGGACCATGATTACAAGCTTGGAGTTGCGTGAGAGCTCAGCCATTTTGCCAGCGCGGACAATCGCAAGATCAATTGCGCGATGCGCGGCCGAGGCTGGAAGGGCGTCGATTGAGGCTGGTTCGTTGTAATCATAGATGAAGTCGGTGTAGCTGTCTTCAGCATTGTACCGATGAGACTCGCGCCTGCGGATGTAGATTGTCTTGTGGCCCGCCTGCGAGCGCTACCGAATTCCTGCCAGCACGGCCTCGAAGGAGGGGAGATCGTCGGCGGTGGCGGTGTGAATGACAATGTCGCTTGCGGCGGTCTGAGCGGCAATTACATCCTTGTCGGCCAGAGTCCCCAGCACAGTCTGCACACCCAGATCGTGAAAGGCCTGGCGGGCAGACTCCCTCTGCAGCAGCGTGGAGATTTGCTACGTCTTTTCCTGGATCGAGCGCCTACCCGCCGATAAGACCAGGGCCAATGAGGAAGATGGAAGTCATGGTATCGAGGGGAAATAACAATTGTGGAAGCCAAGTCTGATTTAATTATCCCAACCGGCATCTATAGTCTGGCGAGTGGAGCCCTGCCGGCTATATGCTCCTCCAAAAGGATCGGATGAATTAACAATCACGGCTTACGAAAGCCTAGGTTACTCACAAACGTCCCATCATGGTCCGAAGCCTACAACAACGAAATATACACGGATTTGACCTCCGTCCAGGCCAGGAGTCCCTCCTCACCCAGTTCCCGCCCGGTTCCGGACCCTTTGTACCCGCCCAGGGGCAGGTCTTGGCAGTAGTACGGCGATGTCGTGTTGACGCCCACAGAGCCTGCCTCAAAGCTCTTGGCGACCCTGATGGCTCGGGTAATGTCGCGCGTGAAGACGCTGGCATAGAGGCCATATTCGGAGGCGTTAGCGGCACGGATCACCTCGTCCTCACTGGTGAAGGTGTTAAGGCAGGATACGGTGCTACGGATGAAGAGTCAGGAAACGATTGCACAAACAGATGAACAGGAAGACAGCTTTTACGAACCCGAAAATTTCGCCTTTCATCAGAACATGACTCTCTGGCACATCCTGGAAGATGACGGGAGCAACAAAGTTGTTGCCTTCCTCCGGCGCGGTCCCAATAGAAAACTTTTTCAGTCTATCCTCCTGCGCCTTTCGGAGGTACTCGGACACGTTCTTGAACTGCTGTGCGTCCGCCTGGGGCCCGAACCGAGTTTCTTTCTTGAGCGGGTTACCGGCCTGACCTGAGAGCTGCCGGATAGCCTGGACATACAGCTGGGTAAATTCGGTGACGATACTCTCCTGCACGTAGACCCGCGAAGAAGCCATGCAGACCTGCCCGGAATTGGAGACAATGGAAAAGGCCGCCAAGGCAGCGGCCTTTTCGAGGTCGGCATCCTCGAACACGAGAAGGGGGCTCTTTCCACTGTTTCAATTTCATGGCCGCAATCAGCTTCACTACCTCCCTGACAGTTGGAGAGAATTAGTGGCTCAGCTTACCCTAGTTCTAGCGTGCATGACTTGAGGTTTGAATCTACCGCCGCCTTCTGGATAAGCTTCCCCGTATCCTTGCTCCCCGTAAAGGCAATCTTGCGGATGTCCATGTGCCGCGCAATGGCATCTCCGCAGGGCAGACCGAATCCAGACAGGATGTTTAGCACTCCAGGCGGGAAGCCGGCCTCATGGGCCAGTTTGGCGAACAGGATTGAGGTCAACGGCGCCTTTTCGGATGACTTTAACACAAGTGTATTGCCTGCGATGAGTGCGGGGCCGACTTTGAAGCAGATCATAATCATTGGGACGCTGGTAATCAGGTAATCAGTCAAGGGGAAGAGGCAGAACATATAGGAAAACTGACTTCCAGGGGATAATAGCGCCTGTAACGCCGTAGGGCTGGCGAATCGATAAGTTCAAGTGGTCTTTAGATGTCAGCGAGGTGACGCCATGAACGTCCAGGGCTTTCCCTGCATAGTCTATGGTAGTAACCGAGGTTAGATAACAGTTTATTCCGCGCCTAGTTCTACACAGAACATACATCGCAGTGTTGCCCCGCCTAGGGATTGGTCCATGTACGTAGACACCGGTTTTCCCATGCACATGGCCTCCAATCGGGCGAATTCCTCGGCATTTTCATCCATCAGATCAGCCAAGCGCAGCATGAGACGGCGACGTTCGGATCCTGGAGATAGCGGTAATGATTAGGCCAGCGCAAAGAGTTAGAATGAAGATTGGCCATAAACCTACCATCGACCTCTGACCAGAAGGGAAACGCCTTTTTGGCACTCTCTACTGCGCGATCAACGTCATTTGCCCGACCCTCGTACACTTGCGCGACAACGTCGCCGCTATAAGGATTGACCACGTCGAACTTGGCGCCGTCGATTGATGGCACAAATTTGCCATCAATAAAAAGGCGGGTCTCGATGTCGGTTGATGCCATGGTGCGTGTCACAAAGAATACGACTGATCGACGCTGGGTACAAAAAAGGGCAGTTCCTGAGCTGCCGCACAAAAGACGCTTTATATCTGCGAGAGGATCATCGTGCCAGCATCAGCCTACCCGATCGGATCTCAACTGGATCCGAAACCATTCACAACTGTGTCCTGTGACCAATGTCGACCCCGCAGAAGCTCGGTCGTCCTGCTCGGATGCGGGATGCAACTTGTGCTGTGGGAAATAGGGTTGGCGGAGTGTAATTTCAATTTCAAGTAATACCCGATCTTTTGACAAGATTTCTTGTACCGATTTTCTGGGTTGTAAGGGTATAAAACACGCTAGACTTTACATAGTTCTTATATGCTAGTCTATTTTATCCAATTAGGGCTTATAATTTGAGTCCACTATTATCACGTAATTCTTTTGAAATTGTGACGCTTTTTTCGAGTGAAATTTCAATTTTACAGTAATGGCTTCCAAAAATTGTAATTATACCATCTCTACTGGGGGACCCATGTTGCCGATTAACCTCCACACACCCCACGCCCTCTTCCCCCAACCGTGCTTAGCCAATTCCACAAAAGGGTGAGACATGCATCACCCCCAATTTTCCTCTCCCGAGTAGCGCAAAGTTGATGGTAAGCATCCGTTGAGGGTCGCCGATCGATGCTTCGTCGGAAGGGAAAGTTTTGGTTAAAAGACATTGTTATTTCCTCCTGCCTAGGGAAAACTTGGCCCATGAAGCCCTGACGAGAACCACCCTGAAGACTAATATACCCACGTGCAGCTTAGTCTAACTGGAAATGACCTATCCTACAGAAGCATTACTCGTGTCCAAGATGGGGGCCAAACCACAATTCGCTCCTGTGGTTCTGGATGCCATTCGCGATGACGAAGTCCTGGTCGAGGTCCATGCTACAGGCGTCTGCCACACGGACATTGCCTGCATCGAGGGAAAGCTCCCCGCTGCCTACCCGTGCGTGCTCGGGCACGAAGGTGAGAGACGTGCATCCTTCCCTCTAACTAAGGAGCAAGCAATATGCAACACAGACAAGCACGACTAGGATATAAGAAAAAGAAAAAAGAGAGAAAGAAAGAAAAAATTGTGGTATCTGTCAAGCTATATATCTAACATGCCTCGCCAGGAGCCGGTGTTGTCCTCGAGACCGGACGAACCATTACAGATATTAGCCGTGGCGACAAGGTCCTGCTAAGCTACAACTTTTGCGGCAGCTGCTCGCAGTGCCACGCAGGCCACCCAGCCTACTGCGAGAACATGCTCGCACTCAACTTTGGCGGAAAGCGCCTCGACGGCACCAGGACTATGCAGTTAGCCAGCGACACAGCCACGTCCACGGAAGGGACAAACGACGCAGACAAAGACGCCATCTTTGCCAATTTCTTCGGGCAAAGCTCGTTTTCCCGCATCGCACTCGTCTCGCGCGCTTGTGTCAGTGTCGTCGCCCCTGATACCCCCCTTGCTCTCTTTGCCCCGCTTGGTTGCGGCCTCCAGACCGGTGCGGGAGCGGTCTTGAACACACTCGATGTCCGCGAGGGGAGTACAGTCGCTGTCTTCGGTGTCGGTGCTGTGGGCCTCAGCGCAATCATGGCTGCCGCGCGACTGCGCAAGGCGCGCACGGTGATTGCCGTCGATCTGGATGTGAAGCGGCTGGCCATTGCGACAGAGCTGGGTGCTACGCATACGGTGTTGGCCGGATGCAAGGATGGTGAGGATGTGTTGCAGCAGATCCGGGATATCTCTGCGCCAGCGAACGGTGTCGCGTATGCGGTTGACTGCTCCGGGGTACCTGAAGTCGTTGAGACGATGTTGGATGCCTTGGGCACGCGCGGGCGCGCGGCGAGTGTGGGTGCGCCAGCCCCTGGGAAGAGGGCAGGTGTCGATGTCTTTGGCCATTTGACCAAGGGGAAGGAGTATGTGGGATGCCATCAGGGCAGCTCTGTTTCTAACGAGGTATTTTGTTCATTATTTCTTCTACCAGTCCCTCATTTTCTCTTTCTTATGGTTAACAGCACGCATACATACACGCACTTGTACGAATCTAATTATTCAAACGCTGACATGTGTTTCGCAGATGCTTCCCTATCTACTCGAGCAGCACAGGAAGGGCGAGTTCCCGCTGGAAAGGATAATTACATGCTATCCCGTTGAGGAATATCAACGTGCGCTGGATGATTTGAAGTGTGGGCGGGCAATTAAAGCTGTCCTAAGATGGAAGAATTAATTTGTCTATAGCTGAACTCTACTTGAATAGATTTTTTGAATTTAGTACCGCAGCAACGCCCACCACTGCTGACAAAATGGAGAATTTCCTGATTTCGAACATATAGCCGCGGGAATCGGCGTGAGAGGCATACAGCCCTTCCGACGCCACTTCCGACGGGATAACCCTTGTTCACAAACCTCAATTAGCCGGTGAATCCCAATCATAACGTAAGCGGCAAGCGAGTCGGCCATGTAAGTACAGCGGCTAATAGCAGCCATCGGGCAAATACGATTTTTAGTGTTTACTACTAGAAGAACTACGGATTGCTACAAGCCTACAGCATGCAGGCGCTGGCAGGCTGCGGCATACGGCCCTCGGGTGGAGGGTCCAGACCCGGGACAGCCGCATATCACGTGATTATCTACTATCCGGACTACCACTGATGGTATACTCAAGGCATATCATTGGATCGACCATCAATATACCTCGGGTGGCATACAATTTGGTATACAAAGAATAGAATATATAAAGAACAATCTCTCATGTACTTAGATAATTCTATTTTTTATATTTAATAATACTGATTTAAAGTAATTATATATTTGAAAGCTTAGCTACTGAATACTCATCGGTATTAATAAATAGCTCTATAATATTATACAGTCTTCTCTTCTTTGCCTAAGACCAGTTATTTCTTAGATATATATTAGTCTTTTATCTCTTTGCGCAGTTCAACAGTATATATATCAGTGAAACTAAGCTAACAGGGACAGAGAAGCAATTCTAGAGATTGACAAGTATATTTTATTATTCAGAGAAAAGAGTAAATATATAGAAAATAAGTAATACAGATCTTATCAGATTTATATTCGGTCAGTCTAGCTGCTCTACTTTAATGAATTTTAGAAGGGTCTGTTCAGAATACTAATGGTACTCCTGATTTAATCTAAAGATAACTAAATGGATTGAATAAAGCAGTAATAGTCAATCTAGCATGCTCAGTGACCATTATTATACACCTTCTGTTTTATGTATCTATATCATTACTTTTTTCCCCTAGAAATTCGTTGGGTCCGGTACCCGGCTGCTCTTTCTTCACCTCGTCCACCCTCCTTCACCTGAACTTTCACCTGTGCCACCTGAACACCATCAAATGGCACCCAGAGCCCTGCCTTTGCCTTGTGATCTCAAAGATGAATTAAATGTTCTGCATGGCCTGGTAATTGCCCTTCATCGTACAAACCAGAAGGAAAAACACGAAGGCCGTGTAGATGCCTTGTGGCGGGGATAACGTTGCATTTTGTTGGGGCATTGACAGTACGGCGTTGGGAGGACTAGAATCTCGAATATGGCGGTCAAGGAATTACGATCCCAGGAAATCGCTTCGCGTATTTAGGAGATGGATTCGTTTTAGAGACCTTTGATCCATTCACAGACTCCTCCCGGCGTATTAATCTCCATAGATAGATAAGCGATAAAAGCGGCCAGTCTAGGGACTAAGAGGACTTGATTTTCGCAAGAAGTGGCCCGCATACCCTCCTTGTCAACGTCGCTTTTTCATAAGCATAGCCCTCAAAAGAAAAGGCACCTTTATTGTCTATACGCCCAACTCATGCTAGCTTTCATGGCACTAACTCGGAGCCCTGGTGTAGCCATGTCCAAATTGTATACTGCTAATGAAGCAAGAAGAGGGAGACATCAGCAATCAGCAAACCAAGACGTTAAGGTATATACGCCAAATGGGAACTGGAAAGAAGTCATGGTACAGCTCTTCAAGCAACAGTTCGTTCTATCGTGAGCTTCCCTTTTTTATCGAGAAAGCTAAACTAGTCACAACAAACTGGCATACCTTCCTTCCGAACGGTTGAGTCCATAGTGTTGGGAACGTTCGACTGTCTCAGACCAAAAGAAAGCCCCCATTTGTTTCTATGGTAGAGCCAGTGATGAAGTGATCCTTCATTATGTAAATGTAGGCTTCAGCGACGTCTTCGGGTCTCCCAAGCCGCCCAATGGTTGTCTGACTTTCCAAGGCTTCAAGTAGCCCGTCCTGAGAGCGTCCAGCCCTGTCTAACATCTCAGTGTGCACAGCACCAACTGCAACCAAGTTCACCCTAAAAGGTTTTAGATCCACCGCCAGGCCCCTCACCAGCCCCTCTAACCCTGCCGTATATGCACCGGCAATGGCAAAATTTGGAGGAGGACGCTGCGATCCTGCTCCCCCCGTAAATGTGATCGAACTTTCCGGACCGGGTTGGAGGAAACGCGAACAAAGTTTAGCGAGAATGATTGGAGCGAAGAATCGCACGACTCCAGCGGCATAAACTTGATCAATCACGATTTGGGAGACGTGACCGAGATGGAGATCGTTGCCAGAAGTGAAGACAATGTGGTCGATCTTAGATGACTCTGTGGCGGTGGTCAGGATCGACATGAGATTCTCCTCTAGCTTCTCCGTCACGGAAAGGTCACACGTCTTGCCCTTCAATCGGTTGCTTGCCGTTGGGTATGCTGCAAGCAAATTCTCCAAGGCAGAAGCGAGTTTCGTCGAATTTGAACTGGAGATGAAGACGCTCGCACCCTGCTCGAGAGCGGCTTCTGCAACACAGAAACCAATGCCGGAAGTACCACCGAATACCATAATATGCTTTCCCGCCAATTTTGAAGCGTACTTTCTCGCGTCCATCTTGTAACTGGAAAGATATGAGGATATCTAGAAGTAATGTATGTCTCCTAGAGTAACGTCTTGAACGTGACCTCAATTTTATAAATGCCTGGCTTTAATAGATGCGATTTGAAACGTTGACTTGTCCCGGACCGGCTACCCGCTTTCCCGAAATCCGAGAAACCGACGCCCACCTCTGATGGAAATAGCCGTACCCGTCCAATGCAGTGCGTGGAGGGAAGCAGACTTGCCACATGCAGGAGCCTTCGCGACATTCTTTCCGTATCGGTGCTAGTAAGAATTTAAGATTTCTTTCCCCTCGGAATATCCGAGGTTGCCACCGGACAGTAGTCTATAAGTTAAGACAAGTTAAAGAGGTCCGATACTCCGCAGACTGCCTTTCCTACATTTAGTGTTATATGTCCCGGAAGAAGCTCCCTGTCTGAACCGCGTCGAAGATTCACTTTAATCAACCATCGCGTAAAGTAGCAACCTTGTACTCAGCATCACGACTGAACTGACGTTTGGCAGTGTGAACATGTCTATCGACCTAAGGCAGAAAATGAGTCGGTTTGTCGAGTTCATCAACTCGAATGATGAAACAGTTGGCAAAGAAGTCGTCTCCGAATCAGCTGAATTCCATGTCCCATTCAGCGACACACCTCTGAAGGGACTAGCTGGCTACATGCAGATTCTCGGAATCATGCGGGGTGCTTATCCTGATATTCACTGGTCACTCAATGAGACGGTTGTCGAAGGGAACAAGTTGGTGGCACAGTTCACCATACGCGGCACTCACGAGGGGGAGTTCTTTGGCATACCGGCATCAGGAAAGCAGATTAATACATTTGCAATGAACATGTACCGATTTGAAGATGGAAAAATTGTTGAAGAGCGGGGACTTCCGGACTTGTTCGGAATGATGGTTCAAATTGGTGCGATCCAACCTCCTCAGCCCCGCTAGCTTGAAATTTACTTCTATCGCCTTTTGAGTTGGGCTAAATGTCAGTGATTAAATGAGACAGACGATATGTCTTCGCTAGTATTTCTCCTATAGTCAAACGTAAAAGAAGGGGGGCTAGTTATAATATAGTTCACCATCCACTCCATGTACAACCTATTGAGACTCAACGTACAAAGCCAAATAAGACACTGAGCACACACCCGAAACACGTCATATTTGAGATACCTTCCTAAAACCTTGCCTTCTGCCCTGGAACCGGTAGGACTCGCATGTCTCGCATGTCTTCCGACCGAATCGCTGGGGAAAAGATTGCAGAACCGTGAAGTGATCAAGCACTCGCGATAATCTCTGCCGCAACTCGCTCACCAGAGCGGATGGCCCCATCCATATACCCAGTCCAGTAAGGAGCAGTCTCAGTGCCAGCAAAGTGTATTTTGCCGGCAGGGTTCCGTAAGAAAGGGCCATACTTCGAGAGAACACCGGGAGGGCAATAAGCAACAGGGCCACCGCGTGAAAACTCCTCGAGATCCCATCGCTGTAACAGTATCTGGCTGACATTGGCCGCCTGGGGTCCAAAAAAGTTGATCAGATCCCTTGTGACGAGCCTTCTGATTTTGGCCTCCGAGACACCGTCAAGAGCGCGCATCTCATCGGCTTCAATAAAACCCATGATGGCACCAAAACGCTCACTAGCTGGGGTGTTATCATACGTAGCTCGTATAATACCGGTATCACTCTGCACCTGTCCGTTGAACCCTAGGTTCCTCCACCAAGGTTCAGGATAGATCGCGATGGCTTTCCCGATGGAGCCCATGGGCATGCGCTGAGTAAGCTGATCCCGGCCCGCGGGGAGTAATGGATCATAGGAGATTCGGCTTGCCATCGGAGGGGACATGGCAATGACGACATGTTTGGCCGATACCTTGACCTTGTCAGATATGACATTGTAACGGCCATCCTTAAGCTTAACATCCAATACTGGCGAATTCAGCAATATGTTTGCTGCCCCAAGTCTCTCCACCAGTCTCGTCGCCAACAGTTGAGTGCCGCCATTAACGCGACTATCCTGAGCAGCCCCCTTGCTACCGATAAGCCGGGTAATGGTCCCATTGTTTGTTTGGTTCCCTGCAGCGGCTATATACGACAGCATGTAAAGTAGTGACGGCTCCTCCGTCTCCGTGGAAAGGATGGATCGAATGGCAGTGTCGAAAAGTAACTGTGAATCTTGTAGACTGATGCGAGATTCAACGAAGGATTTCAGTGTCATGCTATCCCACAATGAAGCATTGGCATGATTCCAGGGAGAATTGACATCTAATTGGCTCGCCAAAGCGTCAAGTTCGGTTATGAGGCTCGCCAGCTCTTCCTGGGATTCCGAGCTCACGGGAGGCAGACCACCCGTGCCAAGATCCGCGTCGTAAGGAATAACAGTGCTGTTTCGGTATAGAATTGCTTTGCCGGCCGTGTATGTTGGGTATGTTGTCAGGCCAAGTTCCGCTGCAAGAGCGAGCACACGGTCCTGGGTTGGTCCAACGAACTCGGCACCAAGCTCCTGGACCTCGCCATTGTCAAGGTGCGCATTGAGTACGCGGCCACCCACGCGAGAACGCGCTTCAAAGATAACAAAGGTCTTGCCTGCCTTTGCAATGTCCTTGGCTGCAGATAATCCTGACAAGCCGGCGCCGACGATAGCAACATCGACGTCTCGAGCGCTCGCTAGGGACGCCATGAGGATGGGGATTATTGCAATGGAAAACGGCAGATGCATTCTGTGATTTGCTAGCAAAGTTCTTGATTACACAAGATAGCGTCAATAACGTGAGCGTGAGAAGATAGAGAATAGCGGTACTGTTGGTCCTGCGAACATCAGCTTTATATGTCGAGCACAAACAGTTCTCTTGTGTTACACTTTCTTTATCCCGCACGCGCTGGTCACAGAACAGGTGTCACTATGCTGCTGCCTTCAGCGGAAATCTCGAATACCCGACATCCGAAGCTTGATACAAGAGCGAGGCTGAGACCGCTCCTAAGGTAGTAACAATGCCGCGAAATTTGGTCTTGGAGGTGCTTGCCGAACTTGCTAATCTACCTAATTCTTATTTACCATATTACAGTAGAGAATTTTATGTAATAGGTATTAACAATTAGACCCTGGAGGATATGCCATTCGTGTGTCCACTCCAGCCATAGAATCTAGATCCGCAAGTTTCAGCCGATAGAACCCCGCTCAGTGCCCTAGTCCCGACCCAGTAAAAACCACGCGAGATCTGCGCACTGGACGATTCATCAACTGGGGCTGATTGGTAAGGCTGCGGCTTTTCCGACAGCTAGGAATCATTTCTCCTGCAACATACCGGGGTTCAAAATGTAGAAAAAGGTGACTTATGGTAGGTTTTATGGGCTCATCATACAGAGAAGTAACCTGATAGATAAATATAGCTTTCCGTTATGCGATTCTCACTTTTCCAATACATAAAGTATCGATTTTCCCACACAAAAATTTGTTGTACTTTACATCGTCTTCGTACTGCCACTCCTCTTCAGCTTCAGCGGTGATCTATGTCAAGGATGACAGAAGGCTCATTTGATGGAACTTGCCATGCTTATATTGCAGGAATTTCGACTCCTTACGACTATGTGCCTTCCTTGGCTGCAGGAATAGTTTTCTGTGCGCTTTTTGGAATTTCTATGATGGCACATGCTTTTCAATCCTTCAGGAGCCGAATGTGGTGGTGCTACCTCTTCTCCATTGGATGTCTGGGTAAGCATCTGCTCCTTGAATGTTCTCATATATACGCAAGGAAAAGGTCTCTTCATCTGACAGTTCCTTCTACGTTCCCCTAGCGGAGGTTATTGGATGGGCCGCTCGGACATGGTCTGCCTTGTGCCCTTATAACATGGAACCATTCAAGATTCAGATTGCCACATTGATCATAGGTATAATATGAAATATGCACAGCACTTGATGTTCCATATATGATTCTTACAGTGTTTCTAATGCGACTTTCTTTAGCACCCACTTTCTTTACCGCTGGAATCTATATCATACTGGGCCGACTGATACGGTTTTTCGGAACGGAATCGTCTCTGCTTAGCCCTCGGATGTACCTTTGGATTTTCTGCACCTGCGATCTAATATCGTTGATTGTTCAAGCGGCTGGTGGTGCCCTTGCCTCAGCGGCCCTCTCGGACCCAAATGGAGATACAAAGCCGGGAACGAATATAATGGTAGCGGGCATAATCTTCCAAATGGCAGCAATCACAGTGTTCACCATTTGTGCCGCTGACTTCTTGCGCCGCGTCGTCCGTCATAAGTTGCTTTATATGATGACAAGAGAAGTCAAATGGCTGGTGATTGCTACTGCTGCTTCCGTGGCATTCATCTATATCCGAAGTATTTATCGAACCGTTGAGCTGCTGCAGGGTTGGAGTGGATACCTTATCACGCATGAGAAGTATTTTATCGCTTTCGATGGCGCTATGATGGTTGCAACAGTGACAGTGTTCAACGTTTTCCATCCCGCTTGGCTGCTACCGATTGAGAATTCTCTGACATAATATGGGTCCATAAACGAGGCCTTTGCATCAACCAGTCAGGAATTGCACGCAATTGCACGTGACACCTAGAGACTTCTGGCGTGCTTACTATGCTTTGCTTCTAGACCCAGGCATGTGCAATGATAGGTTAGGGTCCGTCATGGGGACACTCGTTGTAATCCGGTCGTCAAGATGGTGGTTTTGGCTTGCTATTTAGAATTTTCTGTATATTACTGAGAGAGGGGATAGAGTACAAAGAAGAATCGCTGGTTAGATATTTTATAAAGTCTATTGAGGTCAACAAAGACTGATCCCCGCGACATCTTCGCCTAAATTATCTGTCACAAGTGTCACTAAATAAGACAACAACCTACTACACTGAATGACCGGGGATCCAAAGAGCAGGAGCGGTTTCACGTTTCCTACGATTCGACAATGAGGTTAACCTGCCAACAAAGGTGCCACGAACACTGCAAGGTACTGAACATTGAAGAGGTCCAGATGGTTCTCGAGTCCCGGAGGCTTCGCCTCAGCTTAACACATGAAGTGGAAATCTTTCTTCGCAACATTTCGTGCTATCCCAGAGGAAGAGGTCTCTTGTCATAACTACAGCGTTAGCAATGTTGGCACAGAGGTCCGATCATTGGTAGTAATTGGAGAGTGGCGATGCCTGGGCATCATCCAATCAATAGCCTTCTAGTACTATCTGGTGGGGTGAGCTGCGGAGCCAGTTTGGCCTGACACTGACAGAGTTTAACTGGTCCAATAAATGAATCCGAGACTCTCAGGGCTCAATGATTGGGCATAGAGTTTTTCCCTATACCATATTCGGAAAATATGTCGCGACGGCCGCCCGGGCACGGGTGGTCTCCTTAACTTACCTGGACTCAGACGGGAGAGAAGGCAGCCTGCTCAGCCTAGCCTCCTCCTGGACGGACGACACCATCTGACTTCCCCCTTAAGCCTAGGCAAACCTGTCTGGGAGGTGTGGGAATGAGAAAGTGATCTTCCTTACATTACCCTCTCTCACAAGCAAGGGACCCCTGAGCCTTTTGTCTCGCTGCTCACGTCTTCCCGATTCCGTTCATAATGCCCTGTGGATCCAACGACGGCCGCTGGGGAGGCCATCGATGTTTACGCTGTCGCATGGTGCATGTAAAAGTAGGCGATGATCGCGTACAGATTGTTCATCTCCGATTAACGACTCACTAACCCAAGGATGAGGATTAGTGCGATGGCCGCCGACCATGTCGACGCTGCGCCCAACGAGGCTATATCTGTTGTTCTCCGGAAAAGCCTGCTAATGTAGTTTTCGTCTCTTGTCCTGCACGATCAACAGTTGTTCCACCACAAGTATTCTTACCTACAGATCCGTGCATGTTTAGCAACGTATTCTTCAATGCTATACGTTGTTCTCTGTCACCACTGGTATCTGTTTTTTCGTTCGACTCTATCGGCGCCATACTTGATGAAAGCAAGCTAGTCCAGGATGTGGTATTCCTAGTCGGGAAGACATATCTGCTGCATATGTCCCATCGAAGAACATATGATCTACGAGAGTCGCTGCATCGTCTCCAGCACCAAGCGCTTAATGAGCTTAACATGCCAGACACTAAAGTCATGACGGCGGGTCTTGTATCGTCTTGTCTCTTAAGCCTCGTCGAGGTAAGTCTTTGCCGTCACAATCCTGCTCCTATAAGACTGACAGGGCAGCAGCTAATCTTGGATGGGAGCGCCAAGGGCTGGCGATCGCTTACTGGCAAGATAGAAAGATTGATCTCAATGTACACTGATACTACGCAGACGCTGCCACATCTAGGAAGGTCGTTTTATTGGTTCGCACGGATTAGTATTGCTGCCAGGGCCGTCTGTTTTGGTGAGAGCCTATCTATGCCACCGTCAGCTCTGACTTGTGCGAGGTCAGACATGCCTTCTGGGAATCCTTTGCCCTCCGGTGTAGAGGAGAATATAGCACTACTGGCCATGCACCTTGAATCATGGGCTCAGTTACAAAGCCGGTACGGTGGAGAATAGTGGATAGGGTACCATTGCTCATTGCTTATTATCTAACAGGGTAATATGCTGGATCAAGGACAGTGAAGAGCTGTATTTAAAGGAAAATCGCACTGAGACGGATATAAACAGTCGCCCCCTATTTCGGAAAGAATACAGCAATCTGCCGTTCGACCATATTATGCGCGGTATGGAAATTGTCTGTTGTGCTTCTCAACTCCAACGTGCCATTATCGCCACTGTTCTTTCATGTACCGATTCTCCGTTGTCTTCCGTTGAGCCATCAATACTATCTTTGCTTCCATATTACCAATGGTCACTTGCTGGCTTATCACGACAATTTGTCCATCCGGCCTGGACCTCCCTCGGCTGTTGTCTTCCTATGATGCCTGAAGATCTTATATACCAACAAGCAATGCAGGCATTTGCATATGCTGAAGGAAGCTTGCACAATAGCGCGGATTTTGAAGGTCTTTTATATGTCCCTATAATGAATATTGTTGGTCTTGAGATGAAAACAGCACAAGAAAGAACTCGGGCTCTTGACTTCCTGACAAGCCTGAAGACAAAAGGCTTTGCTGTGGCAGGTAAGGTCGAGCAAGATCTGAAGAAAGCGTGGATAGGGCAGGCATAGAAGGTCATGGGTAGTGAGGCATCTGTGGACTGTCGGACTATGTGGCGACCCCGAATGTGGAGTGTATTTTTATGGGACGCATCAGATACATTGTATTCTAGCTCGCTGGGCCATGTTAAATAAACATATGCTTCGGATAACTCTAAACTAGTCACTTCCTATTTGTTGATACAATACCGAGCCTTAAGCATTGCCGTCGGGAGTTTGGCCACCAATCATGACCTTGTCACACCTGGCAGTTGGCAGGCCCTTCCGCCTCGTATTTACCCGATTTGGAGATGACTCGGCCAAGACCCTGATGAACTTCTGCCTGGAATGGCCCAAAGGGAATCCTCTCTCCATCGATGCTGATACAACCATCGTGCTGGTTCCGGGGCATGACTCTGTACGCTGAAATTTTTCTGTAGTTGACATAAGAATTGTCCAAAAAATTGGGAGAACGAGTTTGTGACATAACGCGTAATGCAGTCACTGGAGACAGATCACCATCTATAGTAATGAGGTCGAGAAGTCCGTCTGTCATAACAGAGGCCGGAAAAATGTTGACATTTGGTGACATGTACGCCATCTGCAGAGGAGTATGAGACCTTGGATGAATCACGGAGACGCCTACAACACTTACGTTACCTGCGTAAAATGTACCCATTCTATCACCAGGAACCAACTTCCATCCTTCCGGTAGAGAGTCTCGGACTGTTCCATACTTGAGTTTCGGCAGGCCATATTCGGTGGCGGGCTTAGCACCCCCCGTGGGTATCCTGGCGAGACTAGTATCGTTGGTGTACCTGCTATGATGGGCTTTAATGCTAGCCTTGTCCTCAATTTCAACCTTGAGAGCCACATCACAAGGATAGCATTTTCGTTTCAAGATACGCGTCATCACCCCAAACTCAAATCGAGCGCTTCCCATCCATCGGAATTGCTCAGTGTCGAGGTCACTCTCCGCCGTGATTCCAATAGTCTGAGATAAGAAAGAAAGGATCCGCCTTTCACCATAGGTAACTGATATGAGGTCAATGGGTGCCACAATGCCTTTAACAATAGATAAGGCCGCCATTGATGCCCGATGGGAACCGTATAAGTTGCAGGAAAATGCGTTGCCAGACCCACAAGGTATATGACTCACGGGCATGCACGCGAGTGCATGGCCGGCGTCAGGGCGATTGCCTAATCCGTTAAAGATTTCGTGCACAGTCCCATCACCCGAGCAAGCAAGAATTGTGTCATACTTTCTCAAATCAACCTTTTCAGCCAACTCGGCGGCTTCACCGCCCCGACCAAGGACCACTACATGAAGCTCCATCCTTGCAGCATCAAAGATGGGTTTTACTTCATTCTTCCAGAGGCGCAGGGCGCTTCCTGGGCCTGATTTCGGGTTAAGCAAAGCATAGACACACTTACGGGATTTGGCTTCTCTATAAGCTCTAGCCAATAGGACACGGCAAAAGGTGGCGGCAAATGATCCACCTGGCCCTTCCGAATCGTTAGGAGCAAGACGAAAGATCAGGTTGCTAGGTTCGACCAGAGATTTGGAGGTATGCTCAACAAAATCAACCGTAATCTCGTTGTTTGCGACTTCGGCCCAAAGGATGTCGTAGAGGGGAATGGACTTCGTCTTCGCAAATGCTAGAGTCAAGTTAACAAAGACCCACCTGAAGGGTCGGGGCACACTGTGAAGTATAGGTTACCAGATAACAGGGTGATACACGATCTTTGCGCTAGTTTGCTCCCAATAGCCCCTGATCACAATCAACAACCACGCACGCATCACTGTAATATGACAAAGATTTTGAAGACTTCGTACGAACCATGAAGCTCCATATTATCGGCGCCAATTGTGAGCGTGCTATCTCCCTCAAGGTCCAGGCGGGTCTCTGCTATGTCAGCAACGCATCTGTGAGCTCAGATCTCGTCATTATGCGAAAAGTTCATGTAGACACTCGTACCAGAAAGGGACATCTCAGTCATGGTTGAAGGCCTGAAAAAGATTACGTTTTTATTCCTGATCTGTGCTGGAGCCTGGGAAGGAATGGAAAGGTAGACTTTAGTGATGTAGGAAGCAAAATGTGACAAGAGAAAAGCAATCGCTCTGACATATTAAGCTAAAATAAATAAATAAGAGAAACAGGCAGAAGGCAGAAGATATAATGGAAGGCTGGATGAGACTGGGTCTCATTGCCGATTGGCTAGGTATCAGCTGTCTGGGACTGGAAATTACCACGCGAGAAAAGGGGTGAACCCTCCTCGACCACTTGCTGTACTCGCTGCCCCCATTAGCATCCAGATTCAGACCTAACCTACATTGCCCCTAACTGGGCTGGAACGTTCACAAATGAGAGTATCAAAGAATCTTTCAATATTTTTATCTATGAAACTCCAGCTGATAAACAAATGATTGAATATCATAATAATTTCTCTATACATCGGCTACAATTTCCAAGCTATTGGTCTTATACTTATGTGAAGACCTACTTGTCAGGGTATGCAACCTGCTGATTGGGTAAGGAATCTATATGAAACCCCATAGACTACTAATTAATTGATAAGGTAGCCTGTATCCACGTAGGAGTCTGATACTTAGGGCAATAGGAGTAGTAACCAGCATAATCACTATAATATAAAGTAGGGAATACTATGAGTTGTAAACACTTTCAATCCGTTCCGTCGTCCCAAGGCACCCTATATTCTTTTCCATGATCTTTTTGACACCGCTGATTGGTTGTTTTGTGAGGTGCGAATGTTACAGCCCGAGTTGACTGAACGTACGAGGATCCGTCCTCTTGGAAGATCACGTTCAACATCAACGGCTCCACGAAGATTCCAAGATTCATGACTAGCATTCAAATAAATGACAGTACAGGACTAGTTGAAATTCTCTGTGAACACTGCCACAAAAGATTCCGGAGAAATCTTGTAGTTCACATGCCCGCCTGGGATTGTGATAGGCTTCTCTCCCAGCCGATCGGCAATTATTGAAGCTGGCGCCACACCTCGGCCAACGGAGTCCACACCCACAGTCATAATAACCTTTTCTCTGACAGCAACAATTGAATCCATAGGGATGACTGCACTCGTGTATTGCCTCAGCTCGAATTCAAACCACCAAAGACTGTTGGCGCGGATTTCATCCCCCTGGCTTGTCGAAATGGAAGATCGCATGATTTCGGCCTCTTTGCTATCGGAAAACCCGGAACTAAAGACTTCCATTGCGCTCAGAGGTCCCTCCTTGCGATAAAGGTTGTAGATGTGCTGAATAAATTCGGTTGCCTGCTGACGAAGATCGTCTGGAAGCACCGTGAACGCAGGCGGTTCGTGTACGATTGCTGCCTTGACCACTTCTGAGTGTCGGCTTAGCAACGTCAGAGTCACAATCGCACCAGATGAAGTTCCAAAGACATAAGCAGCCTCCGAACTAAGGTGGGAAATCAAACGCGCAGCATCATCCGCGTCTGTCTCGAGGCGGGATTGAAGACTTTGTGGACCACGCAACAGGCTTTTAGAGTACCCACGGCGGTCCCAACACACGACAGAGAACTTATCGGATGCAGCTTTTGCTACCTCGTGGAATACAGATCCACGTCCATCCGCACCTGGTATGCAAAGCAAGAGAGGACCGCTTCCAAAAACCTCGTAATAGATGGAGGCTCCGGGGACATCAAGAGAAGGCATGATGGATATAAAGAGTACAGCCGTAGGTTCTCAGATCGAGGGCAGGCGCCAGGGGTGGAGAGCAAAGAAGTATAGATGATTAACATAAAATAATCCAAACTTAAGATTATGATTATCATAGGCGCGGTCATTCATGATTAATATACTGGTCTCTCAAGCTACCCTGCCGCCCGGTTTGTGCCACTGGGACAGTGTTTGTTTCCTTTGCGCCCTTTGCACTTCCAATACTCAAGTTAGTAGAAGTATTTCAGGGTACTTTCCAAAATGACTGATACTGGCCCCGTATGGATCCACCTGCTCCATCGGCTTTGTACGTATTCCAGGAAGTCCTGCCGTGTTTGTTTGCTTTCCAACTTTTGCATTCTTCCGCCGGTGACTCCAGTTCGCCACCTTCGTGTTGTTTCGGAAGTCATGGCTTGGTGACACTGTATGGTCCTTTCCCAAGTGTCCGATGTTACTTCCGAATGCGACTTCCCGGTGATGCAATCTTACTACGAGCACATTAAGCCCCGCATCTGCTTGACCCACACCTTTGTTTGTCTGTTTTGGCCGGTTTGCGCTCCTTCACTTCAGATAAATGACTAACTTGTTAGGGTACCTTCCAAATGTCCCGCGTGCCGATATAGCCGCAACGAGTAGTCCTATTTAATCCTTCTTCAAACAACGCAAGGACATACCAGTGAGACATCATCATTTAGTACGTGTCTTCTTCAATAATCTGCTTACATTGAGTGAGAGTTTCGGAAATCTGTGAATTGATTTTATCATGCCGCCCTCAGCTTCTAGGATTGATGTCCATCACCACTATTTGCCTCCAATCTATGTTCAAGGTAGGCGACAAGCGGCAACAACGAGAAAATGGCATCAGCTAATGGTTGATGTAATAGCACTGGAGGCAGCCGGTGGCGATCCCTCTGGTTGGAAAACCCCCGAATGGTCTCTCGAAAGTGACAGGGTCTTGTGCCAGAAGCATAACATTCGTACTGCAATCCTTTCTGTTACAGCCCCCGGACCCGACATCGCGGAGGGATTGGAGGCGGCCAGAATAGCAAGGGGGTGTAACGAGTGGGCAGCAAGTCTCAGAAATCAGAACCCTCAACATTACGGCTTCTTCGCAACCATTCCATCTCCGCTGAAAGACATGAGACTTGCGTTGTCGGAAGTGTCATACGCTCTAGATCAGCTAAATGCGGATGGCGTAACTCTATTTACAAGCTATGGAAGAAATGGGCACTATCTTGGTCATGAAGCATTTAGACCATTATGGGCGGAACTCGACAAGCGAAGGGCTGTTGTATTTATTCATCCTGCAGCGGGGGTAGGAATCGGCCCGAACAATCCGGTCTTACCTGCGCCTATGATTGAATACCCGCACGAAACAACTCGCTGCGCTGTTGACCTTATCACCTCCAGGGTACTCCAGCAACACCCGAATTGCAAAGTTATCCTCTGTCATTCCGGCGGCACACTTCCCTTCATTGCTACTCGGCCAGCAGTTCTTCTATCACACGCGGAGCTTTCGACAATGACCCCTGAAGAGTTTCTTGCCGAGGCCCGGAAATTCTACTTTGACGTCGCACAGAGCAGTTCCGAGGCGATACAGTTTCTGCTGAAATTCGCAGATCCTGACCGCATTCTTTACGGCAGCGACTTCCCTTACTGCCCACCCAAAACCATCGATTTTTTTACCAACGAGCTTGATTCATCGGGCCTAACTGAAGAGCAGCTGTTGAAAGTGAATGTTGGTAATTCATCAGCGTTGTTCCCTCGTTTTCAATAGAGAAGTTTGGGGTTCTATCCGCCGTCGTGAATTCTTTTGTTAGAACGAGATTATGTTTACGTGCAATTGCAATCCTCGTACTGCATATATAAATAGAATTTCGATAGTGACCTAAGCGCCTCTAATTTGCAACTTATATTTGTAAATGGGCCTACAGTATTAGCCATTCACAATACCAAACTAGCAGGCAGGTGCCGCGGCTTATGGAGCTGCTAGAGATTGCCAAATTGGATTGTTCTATTATATTGACCGGACGGGGGTAGTCTGTAGTATTCAGCATGAAACAAAACGCAGCATATTGGTTGATAAGCTTGCTAGACCATAAGATAAACGCGGAACGTCAAGATGCATATAATGAATAGAATACCTCCATGTGGTTGTATCATTTTGTACTGTGGCACAATGTAAGGAACAGGTTTACCGGTTGGACTACGTAAGTTTACCCCTGGGCGCCAACAGAGTCGTTGTGGTGTGTCATCGGCTATATAATTTCATTATTATTACCGCGGCAATATGTCGATGGCCGCGGTTAGTACCGCAACGGGTTACAAATAATAGTAATAGTCGGTAATTAGATACCCTCTGCTACACCTGAGACTCGGGCCGGACAAACCTGGAGGGTGTTGTTCAGAGAACCTACCTGTTCAAACAAACGAAACGAGATGGTCAAAGAAGCACCGCATAACATGCATGGTACATAAACCAAATCCGTAGAGCAAGCAGGAAAGCCAACTGATATTTTTAAACTTATCAATCTCCTGCGAAAACTATCATGGGCCAAGTTTCACATATCATCCTTGCTCCAATTCAAGCACGATGTCAGTCCTTAACTGTACGAGCTGTTGGCACCCGGGGAAATAAACCTCATTCCCTCGCAAATTAACCATATAGGTGATCAACACGATTTGTTCGTTGTTGGGAAAGCGCATTCGCCCCCAACTCGGAGAAGCCATGCATTGTTTCAAGTAAAAGAGGGAATACTCATGCTCTATGGAGGGACTTGATGTATGATGTAGGCTATTCTCTCGTTCCCTTCCATGTCGTGTGTTAGAAAAGTACTTATATTACTTGGAACCGCAGAATGATCACACACGTTCATTGTTAGTGTTCCGGTCAGTCGAGGATCGAAATTATTACACAAAGGAGAACCCAAATCGTCTTGCTTTCGCTGCCACTCTCGGCCCGATCGTAAGCCAAATGTCGGTAGTAGGCATCGGAGATGGTTCCTTTTAAAAAAAAAAAAATAAAAATAAAAATAACATAGGTCTATCCGTGGGTGTAAGGCAAATAAATCTTGCTCCTGTACCAAATAGTATTCGTCAGATCCCAGCCGGTTATACTCGAAGATATGTGCACATATGCTTTGTTTTACTTGAGAACTTTTCCTGATTGTGGATATTGTCGACGTTCTCAAGGGTACTGGTGTTTTGGTCTCTCATGAAAGTACTCTGGATCCTAGAAATTTATGTAGGCTCAAACGGTAGGCATTCTTAGCAGAGGACTAACTAGTAGTAGTTTTCTGTGACTTTACTGTATCGTACGTACCGGTTTATAATATGAATTTAGTTATCTTTGTCAGCTTTATTTGTAAGCTGACCCGGAATTTAAGCTCGGAAGCTTAAATAGATTATGATTGAGAAGTGCGGGGGCAAGAGAAATCACATCCTCGACATTTGTTACCACCTCAGAATACGTACTCTACCCTCACATCCTTTTCCCTTCACATCGTTACTCTGTAGTCACCTACAGTGCACGGATTGCAACCTTTACCACCTTAACCTGCGCAGACATGGCCTCCCCAGCGGGTGGCAGAGCCCGATTGCGCGCTTCCAAGGCATGTCAAAGGTGTAGCCGCCGTAAGGTCAAATGTGATGCTACACAAGTTGGCTGCCCATGCAGTCGCTGCCGTATGGATAATCTATCCGACTGTACGTTGACCAACTCCCGCAGAGGCACTTATGACCGAATGAATGCCCGCCTGTCTGAGGCGGAATCCCGACTCCGGGCCGCCGCAACTTCTTTATCATCACCTCCGCGGCGTCTGCATCCGGATCAGACAGACCCACCGCTGGACTCGGCAGGTGCAGCTAGCGCTCCTAGTCAAGCTGCGGTTACCAGAGAAGATGGAGCATTTAACATCGCTCCAACGAATTTGCAGGACTCGTCTAAAGATACAGGCCAATCAAGCGAGGCCACTCCGGCCATAGACCTGGACCTAGACCTGGGTATTCCCCCTGATGCTGCACCCTCCACCCAGTCTGCCACATCCACAAGCTACCGATCGCTGTCATCCATGTTTGAGGATTTTCTTGGTCAGAGAGGGCACGAAGGTGTATGCAAGGCAAAGCTAGTACTCTTTGATGAACCGTCGCCCTTGACATTTGCTCTGCATCTACGTAAGGACATGGATTCAAGCCTCCATGATGCCAGCCAGCATGTCTTGAACAGCGATTCGCTTACTGTGATTGAGGAGAATGTGCATCCCAAGCACCTTTCCCCCCATGATCTTGAGTATTTAAAGGCAAGAGGTGTATTTATTTTCCCCGAAACAAGAATGTTGGAAGAGATAATCACTGTCTTCCTCGATCGGTTCTATCCTCTCTACTCCGTTGTGAATCCCAAAGAACTACGGAAGGCACAGCAGGAGCAGAAGATTCCGTGGATCTTACTCCATTCAATCTGCTTTATAGCAATGACCTTCTGCGAGCCTGCTATGATTTACAAGGCCGGATTCAGTTCTCGTGCGGATGCACGTCAGCTTTATTATGACCAAGCTAAGGCCCTTTTCGATCTGAACTATGAAAATAATAAGATTATATTGGTCAAGGTCGCGATTCTACTCAGTTTCAGGGGTCCTCAGATGGATTGCTATTGGAATCCATGCTCATGGATTGAGTTTGGGGTGACGATGGCTGTGGCTCTGGGCATGCACCGCAAGTCTATTCCTAATAATGAAGCTTCTAATGATCGAGGCTTACTCAGACGGTTATGGTGGACATTGGCTATCCGTGATGCCCATTGCTCCGCCCTGCTGGGACGTCCATTCCGAATCAATATCAGCCAATGCGATATTGATATGTTAACATTGGATGACTTTCCTGGACACTCCCACCCCAACTCATCGTCTACATCCCAACCAATCTGTGACTGCTGTGAGTCGTTCGAGTACCAGGTACAAGTTGCAAAGCTTTCACTTGTTCTACGAAATATCATGCACTTTCGCTTCGGGCCCATCAGTGAGTTCCCGGAGATCGTGGGTATTCAGGAGCAATTATCCAGCTGGAAGGCCCAGCTCCCAGCAGCTTTACAATGCGTGTCCGGACAGTTACCCATGTCGATAACAGCAGTGCACCTCAACATTCTGCTCAACTACCATATTATGCTTCTATATATGGATCGGCCATGGCAATCAGAGATCCATCGACCATCACCCGCAACTTCAGCACTTGGTGGTTATGACTCTGTTATTAGCACTGAGTCAGCGGCCCTGGAAGTCTCCTCAAGTGCTATCAAGTTGATGATCCGCAGTTCCATGTGTGCGATTCCTCACGAAGTCTTTCCTGGATTTTTCGTGGCCGGAATTATACTCTACCAACAAGCCCAAGATGTGCAAAGGGCTCATCTGGCAAGGATGGTCCGAGCCAGTTTTGACAACTGCCAGATGCTGTTGAATCAAGCACAGAATACCTGGGATCCGGGAGTTTGGGCGATGAAAGTTTTCGAATTCCTTTTCTACGCTGTGGACAGGACTGATGCTGCCGATGCTCAAAAACCGCCAAATGATAGTTATGAACAGGGGACGCATATCCCCTCTGCGGCGTCTCATACCCAGCAGTATTCATTTCCGTCCAATCAATCGTGGTCGGATGTTCCCTCCTCTAGCATGGAATTTGGACGGCATTCGAGCATGTACATGGCTGATTACATGCTTCTACCAAACTTTTTCACAGTGCCATTCGGCAGCTAGGACGGACAAGCTTGTAATCAATTTTGTAAACTGCGTGATGACATCACTAGTGTAATTGAATGGCACAATTGGCGTCAATTTGAATTAATACTGCAACCCTGCTAAACAAAAGGCACGAACAATGCAACCTTAATGATCAGATATAACCTTCGACATGTGAAGGAATGCAAGAAGGCGTCATTGTGTGATCTTATCATGGAACAAAAGCTACAGGGATAGTGTGGGTTGTCATAGGCCCGTTTGACTTCTTCGAGCCCCAGTTAAGTCAGTATACTTGGCCTTATTCTAACTTTTACGCTTGAGTTAGATAAACTACACAGTGCCTCCAATTCTTAACTGCGTTGAGGGGATAGCACTGAGAGAGGGCTCTTCTCGGAAGCACAGCGGTAATGCTTGGCGAACCTCCTTGCCTATCAGGGCCGCATAAATGCTGCCGTCCCATGTTGTTTCGGGTGTATCCATCCGTACCCGCGGCTATATGGATCCCTGCGCCTCGTAATTCCTATGACGCTCGAAGTACAATGAAATACGGTGGGTATTGCTCGGGTCTTGGTTAGCACCATTACTGGATAGTTTACATTTATTAGAGTACAAAAGGAGTGTCGATACTGAATCAAGGCGGTTCTGCGGTGGAAAGAGGGCACTGCGCTGGGGTCCTGATAGCGCGACTGTGCTTCAAGTCGTGGAACGCTTGGGGATACTGTTCGACTGAATAGTAAGTAATGGGTTTCTGTGCCGGAAACCTGCCTTGCTTGTGTTGCTCAATCAAGTAGGGACTTATCTGAACAGCCACCGAATGCGGGTGAATCTTGTCAGTAGTCCGTAGATACGAAAAGTGAAACTATGGGCCAAGATCCGAGATCGACGTACCTCCTGGGCCAGAATTGCCCCTCGGCGAGAACCCACCTATTCTCGTCCAAGAGTCACATGCGCGAAGACCTCTGCTCCTGCTCTCTTGCCTGGAGCCGGAGCACCTACGCTAGCAAAAAACAACAACTTGCACAGGAATCTAATTTTCAAAAACACACCGCAACAGAAGGCCCTAGATACCTCATCTTTTCATAAGTTTCGCATAACTTTCTTCACTATCATTTAATACTAATATTATTAGTATGCATTAATAATAGCAATAAGGACATCTAACTAGCCCAATTCAATTACTCTTATATAAAAAATCAGAACACTCCTAATAAATGTCATAAGATCTACTTGTCAGGGTAGGAAACCTGTCAATTAGGTAAGGAATCAACCACGAAACACTATGGATTCACATAAGACAAAGGTAGCCTATACCCACAGAGTAGATTAATCCTTGAAGGATCAGTAGTCCATCAGTAATGATCGCTATCTTACACCCATCATAAAGGGCTGGGACAGCTATCGATGACATCACGACTCGAATAACCGGTGCTATACATCATCCTGATGGCTCTAACCACCATAGACCAGCTATTCTATCGCATAACACGCGTTAAAACCCTAATATAATATATATATAATATATCATGAACTAAACAAGGACTCTCAGATAGATCTAAATCTATTATAAATTATATTAAAAATATATAGATTTCCCTTGTTAACCTACTAAAAAATATTTTAAAATATTTCTATTCTGATAATATGATTACGAGGCCCTCTATATAAAAATTATAATATCATATTAAATATTTTTGAAAGTAAGAAAGAATATATTTAGTTGTTTTCTAAGCTTTCTGGGCTTATATCTTTCAGTTGTAGAAGGCAATAGATGATTTGGGATGAATGTCGAAGTAAGAAACATGGGGTTAGAGGAAAGATAAAGCGGTGCTCTCAGGTCGTGAGACCACTGCCATTCACAGAGCCTACCCTCCATTTCATTCGCCTATAGGGAATACTAGCCTATACTGTCGCAGCTTGCCCCGAGGTCCCCGACACATAAAAAGGAGGGTGGCTGGAAGGTAACGTATTGTTATATGCCCCGAAGGACCCGTACGACGCTCTTCCTGGCTTCAGGATTACTGCCAGACATGTCGCATATCGTGGGATCATCTGAGGCTGCGAAATTTTGTGGGCGTCGGGCAACGGTACGTATTGTTACAATAACTGCAATACGTACCCCCGATACCAAATTACTACACAAAACCCATAAGGAACTGCGTCCCTCAGTATAACCACTATCTAGTTGATAAGTTACCGCTCCATGGCTTGACATGGATTAACCGTTTGCTTATTGTCGAGCGCTCGCGGACGGATGACGTTATCTGACTAAATCGATGTGAGGAGCAGGATCATCCGACCCTGGATATCTCATAACCGGCAAGGTCACTGTGATAAAGTACGGACCGCCCCTTAACAAATGCTTCCTTGTTCCTTTCAAAAGAGCACCCGCATGACATCTTCTTTCTGAAACTCAAGCTACTTGTCTTCCGCTTACCCTTTTCGTCTTCGTCAACGCCATGAAAGCGGCGGTAATTCACGAGTCCGGCGGTCCTGAGGTTCTAAAGCTCGAGGACCTGCCCATTCCCATTGCCAAAACTGGCGAGGTCCTAATTCGCGTCAGAGCGTTTGGGCTTAATCGCTCGGAGCTCTTTACTCGGCAAGGTCACTCGCCTAGTGTGGAATTCCCACGGATTCTAGGCATCGAGGCTGTGGGCGAGGTAGTTGCAGCTCCCGGAACCGAATTGAAAGAAGGCACCGCGGTCGCAACGACCATGGGCGGCATGGGGCGACAATTCAACGGTAGTTACGCGGAGTTTACCTGTGTACCGGCTTCTCAAGTCAAGGTGCTGCCATCCAACTGCCTGACATGGGAGGCTCTCGGGGCGCTGCCTGAGATGCTACAGACCGCATGGGGCTCACTTTTCTCGGCGCTACGACTGAAACCAGATGAGAGGTTACTCATCCGCGGCGGTACGACATCAATTGGACTCATGGCTGCGGCTATCGCCAAAAAGCACGGGGCCTTTGTCGCTGTGACGACTCGCCAGCCAGGACGGGTCACAATGCTGCAGGAGAACGGTGCAGATCTTGTCTTCATTGATGATGGAGCGGTTGCTGGGCAGATCAAGCAGCAGGGTCTGCAGCTGTTCAATAAGGTCCTTGAGCTGGTAGGCACGGGAACGCTGACAGATTCGCTCCGCTGCGCCGCCTGGCAGGGTAGTGTTTGTATGACAGGCATGGTCGGCAACGAGTGGACTTTTGAAAAGTTTAGTCCTATGGACATTGTCCCGCACACCGTTAACCTGACCATTTACTCCGGCGGGGTGGAGGACTTCATGGCCACACCATACGAAGAGCTGATCCCGCAGGTTGAGGCAGGCATTTTGAAGGTGCGCCTTGGCAAGACATTTCATTTGCAAGAAATCGTTGAGGCACATCGCTGCCTAGAAGCTGGCAGTGCAGGAGGGAAGATTGTAATCTTAACAACCTAGGTTACCGCAATTTGGCCAAATGCAACCTAAGTTGTTTATTCTATGCGCTATGTGGGATGAAATAGAGAGGGATATGACATGTGGCATGACGAGATTTAAGATTCGCGAACGAGCTGAATAACTGTCAAGCTGTTCGATGCTTTTGCAACAAATCCGTATATATGAATCAACCTCTAGACGTACATACTAGGGGAAGTATGTAAAAGCCTAAATTGGAGTGGTGATGTTCGATTCTAGATAGGACTGCACTTCGCCCGTCTATAAAAATAAATTCACAAGCCATGTACGACCGACGAACTGTGGCAGAGTGGTCTATCTCTACTAGACGTGCGAAGGAGAAAGGATAGCCTGCTCGTTCCTACCTTGAAGCGCCTGGAAACATACGACACGCGAAGTGTACGTGCTTTCCTCGTAGAAAGTACCTCCCTAATGCGCAATTAAAGATTATGAAGCCGCACTCACGACCTACAACGAGATATATCAAGAAGTAGACAGTTATCTAGTTGTCTATACTAATGGCAGTGGCATTAGGGCGATGTAGGTGCCACGGCCTTCTATCAGTGCGAAAACCAGACTCAACCAAACTATCCAAGAGGAGAGATAATCCAAACAGATTCTGCTCTGTATCGTTTGATACACGACTGGTTGATATAATTCTGTTGATTGGGGGTTGCTTACTGGAGACGGCTGAGGCGAAACCGTTCTAATACAAACCATACAAAACCGAAGCAGCTCGGGAATCCCGAGTGCCGCACTTAGCCGTCTCTCGGATCAGTAGCCCCACCCTCTCCAGCAAGAACCCGATGGGGCGTGTCAACTCACCAGAAGGCTATTGGTGAACCACCAAGAAGGAGAACTTTGCATCGGCAGGTGCAAACATACCAAGGCGAACAATCTATGCAAACTGAGCAAAATGGACAATCTAAATCGCCTTATGTTTGCGGGTGTAGTGATTAGAGTGGCAAACGGCCAGGTCAGGTCAGGTTAATTGAAAATTTTATACCTGGCGGTTAATAGATTTTTATACCGGATAACAATCTGGTGTTTGCCCGGCCGCTGCTTCTATCGGCGCTTTCTGCCTGGCGAGTCCGCCTGACTAGTAGTTAACTAGCAGGGATCTGTAACAACTAGTTTAATGGCTAAATATAAGATTATAATACCTCAAAATCTTGTATTCAGGCGAATATATAGATAGAAGTAATTATATGTTGGAGCGGCTCTACTAGCCAGAAGCAAGAGGCAGAGTAAAGTATGTTGTTGTCTTCTATCTAGGCGCTGCGCAGCGAGGTGCGTTGAAGGGGTAGTTGGTATGTAGGCTAGCTAATCTCATCACGTGACCAAGACTACTAGTATCACTGCCTCAACATTATATAATCTGAGATTATTTCTTTATCTTCCTTCTGGCTTCATATGTCTTTCTTCTAGCATATATCTCAAGCCATCTAGTCGGCCCTCTAGCTGAGAGGCTCGAGCGGTAACAATCTTAGATGCAAAGATTGATTGATCAAAGAAAGAACGGATGTCATGGCGCCGTTTCTCCGTGCCCTCATGTTACAGGGCAATCCGAGATACTTATCACCACGTAGGAAAAGTCTCATAACATCTCCTTGTGCCTATTCATAGTGATTCTTCTGTTCCAGTTCTCGGCAATTGACCAAACACTTGTTTCTATACCGTTCCCTTCCCGCGACTCTCGAACGGGAGCAAGAGACTCGTAATGACCAAACCTCCATACAGTCCAGCACATATGAAAAGGGGTGCGACCGTGTCCACATTGGCGTAGCTGCCAACTAGCACGCCTACTATACCCCCCACCCGATTGAGTACCACACAAACAGCATATCCAGTCGCGCGGTGGGCGGCGGGGAGGATTTCCGGAGTATACGCATAGATAGTGCTGTAGTAGATATTGGTAGCAGCGCTGATGGCCGCCGACAACCCCAAGTTCTGTGCTGGCGTTTTGATCTGGGTATATCCCAGCTGAAGCACAGTGGTGATAGCAGCACCGATGGCCAACGTTCCTCGACGGCCAAACCAGCGCGTTTGAACTAGGAACCCTGCGATTGCGGGGCCAAACAAACCCGCGACTTGGATAATTGCATAGTTTCTCCACGTCATGTAGTTAGAGTCGTCTCCAGCCTTGGCTCCCTGTGTTTTGAGATAGAACGGTAGGAAAAGGCTGTAAAGCGGCGAGACTGTGCCGATGAGTAGCCAGTTCAAACTAATGACCGCAGTGGAATATCCGAGCCGACGACTGCTGAAGAGGCCTGAGAAATGACTAACTAGTCTGACTTTTGACCAGGCTGACTTCTCGGAGTTAATAACTCGTCCCTGTGATTGAAGCTGCGCAACAGTAAGATTAAAGGGCCGATTGTACTTTTCGGACAAGTTCACCAGGATCTGATACGCCTCATCGTCGCGGTTCTGGCTGACCAGCCATTTTGGCGTCTGCACCATTCGAAGGAATAAGACCCGAACAATGCTCATAACTATGACCAGACCACCGCAAGTAAAATGGAGGTACCGCCATCCCATGTTTTGAGAGCGGTGGCAAGTCTCCATCGTGGCATCTGGGTCACAGCTGAAATTACTCATGAACGCCCATGCAAACAAACCGGCGATCGTGTATCCCACGGCCCACCATAATGCCAGTGCTGTTACTAGCCAGGAGTGGGTTGTCGGAAGAAATTCCAGAAAGTTGGTGGCGTCGAGGATGTAGTTTCCGCCAGCTCCTGCAGAGTAAATAGCGACCCTACTTTCCGTTGGCACTTCGCATCGTACGGTGGTGAGACAAAGAAGAACTCACATGGCAGAAAACGAAACATAACTGGGCATCGCACCAGCAATCAGAACAAAGATAGCACTGGCAAACAAACTGCTATTGAATGCAAGTTTACGGCCGATCACATCCGCAGTGAAACCCCAGGCAGCAGCACCTACGAGCAATCCTATCTGGGAAGCTAGCGAGACGCCTTGTAATTTCGCATCCGCGCTGCGATATTCCTGATTCACAGCTACTTGCGAAATATTCTGACACACTACCAGGAGCTGATTCATCAAATCAGAGGAGCTCGTCGCAGTAGTTAACAGGGGTGCTTACCGAATCCGCGGCATATCCAAATCCGTTCATAAAAAACAATTTCCACTGAAACGGAGTCATACCGATTTCATCAATGGCAGCGTTGACCAGAGCCATTTTTCTTGCCAGAACAAGATCAATCAAGGAATAAACAATTACATCTTCTCTCAGGTTGGTCGGGTTATCCAAATCATGTTGCATTTGCCTATCGCTGCTTGTGGCAGCAGTATCGACCGCTGGATATTTGTCCGAGTCCGCCATTGTAAAATAAAATGTTAGCCCTGTTCGCTATTTCTTATTCGGGGCCCTACTATATTAAGTTCTCAAACCGAGAAATTGCGCCATACCTATCGCAATCTGGTTCATCGAGTTGCTCAGTATCTGGCGCAGAACTAGGCCATAAAAAGACCAACACAAATCTTATTCGCCGCTTAGAGCAATGAGATATCGTACCTAACACTAACACAAAGAGTGATTACTCTAAACGAGGCCAATGTGATTAGATAAAACATTGTATTTTCGAAAAGGAAGATGCGCTTCTCGTGGACTGAAGGCCAACGCCTTTTATTATAAGTGGTGCGATCGTTGATTTGACTTGTGTGCGATTGGAAGATGGATACGACGCTTTCTCTAAAGTATTGAATTTGCTGAGCGGACGCTTTGATCGGCCTATGATAAAGTGCTTAGTGGAGTCGGTGGAGAGGCTTAGTTAATGGTGCAAAGACCGGAAGATAGGGAGCTGTTGCAAATGGCCTACCTGTTGCTAGAACTGACCTACTCAAATAACATTTGAGACCTGCTCAACACATCCGCCCAAGAACAGTAGTTTGAATATCTACCAGCTAGTTTAGAATTTCGGTATGAGCAGGAGCTGCCTTCTCGGCGGTAAATGATGCCAAAGCAGGCTGCGCCGGCCCATCCGCAGACTCAATCAATGTACCCATAAAAGGTTTGACACTAGTAAGCTATCTCTAAGTCAATTTAGTAAGATAAATTGTCTAATAAAAATTTTAATAACCAGTAAAGTTAAGAAGCTTTATTAATCTATCTACTAAATCTCATAATATTTATATATAAGTTATAATAAGTCTTTCTTGTAGCAGTTAGAAATAAAATGATAAATAATCTATAATCGACTTGTAGAAATAATTGCTAAATTCTGACCAGATCCCTTACTAGCAGGGACCGAAGATCCGCTACAACCTAGCAACCTGAAAATCTGGGAACCGTCTATTACCATAAGGCCTAAAGGTCAGTAACCCTGCAATAATCAAGTTCAAATGACATTGATCGAATGTACACCCCAGTTCGGTTGTAAGTGCGAGTAGTGATGGTAATATAGACAATATAAATGAACAATGCAATCTAACTACGTACTTAGGTACAGTATAATCCCAGTTCTGCGAGCCCGGTATCAGCGAAGATGAGGGCCGCTACCGTTTTTACAGGAGACAGAAAGATATCAACAAACAGATAAACTGTTATAATCTAGCAGATTATTAATATAAGACTTCTAATTCTCTAATTATCTTACTATAATCTTAATAATAGATCTTTATATACAGTATTCTTTTATGAAATCCGCACGAGGATTTACCGAGAGAAGAAGTAGATTCTGAGTAATCAGATTATCTTTGATATAATTTCTCAGATAAATAGAACTGCTACTAGTTTCTAGACTTTCTAATATATAAAACAGTCTATTTTATAAACTCCTGATTTATAATAACTATTGAAATCTTCTATACCCTAACTTATAAAGAAAGTTGCGGCTTTCTTATAAAAATATATTCTTTATTCAATAATTATTTATTACTTTGGTATATATCTCGAGAATAAATAACGCCTTACTTTATAAATAATAACAGCGTGAGCTGAAGTGATAGTATAGTAAATATTTTAATTATAGAAAAAATAATAACTGCTAACTAGTATAATCTTTTTATTCAAGGCTCAGATTATACTGTTAATATAGAATTTCTTATTATTAAAATAAAGTCTGCTGGAGTAGTTTTAGCTTATTTTCTTAGTTTTCATAATATATATCTGTATCTATACAGCTGTTATTATTGGAAATTAAAATTATAAAAGACTGAAAAATATTATACTTAATAATATTTCAGTAATAGTAAATATCTCAGATATATATATTATAAATATAGCTACACTAGATTAATAACCTGTCATGATAATAAATACTAATGGGGTATTGGTATATTAGATTAATCTATTTAGAATATTTATAGAATATTAGTTTATATAATAAACTGGTAAAACTGGAATCTAAGAATATAAGTTATATGTAATATACTTATTAATATTATAATATAACAGGCGAGGGATACGCATGTATCTATTCCTGGAAAAATAATTTTATAATAAAAATAAAATTAGCTGGTTCTTGTTTTATTAAAAGTGATAATTAATATATAATATAAAGAAATTATAAATTAGCAAATCCATGTAAATTTTTTAATCTGTTATAGATAATTTTAGAACAGTTTCTGATTCAGCATGTAATTTCAGAAGACTTTAAATATTATTTTAATATTATATTTAAATTCTTATTTACTGACTTGAAGACTGGCCTGATTATTACCAAGATTTATAATAATATATTAAATTATAAATATAAAATCTGTATACAATATCTTTTTAGAGCTGACAGTGCAAGGAATAAAATAGTAAAATAATTTAATTTATTTTTAATAATTTAATCTAATTAAATTATTATAATTAATATACTGGTTAAAATTAATCTCTTCTATTTAATAAAAAACCGAACAGGCAATCTTTAGATAATATAACCAGATCAGAAATATTTAAACTTTAGCTGAATTAAAATTATTTACTTAATAAAGCTATAAAATAAATAAATATTTATTTTATTTTTAAATTAGAATTATAACTGTTCTTAAAAAAAGCCGTCTAAAGAAGAATATTAACAGAAAATATAAAAATTTATTAATAATAAAATATCTATAAAAATTCTAGATATTTCTATAATATATATTAATAAGATTATTACAGAGTAATTTTTAGAAAATAATATATAAATATTATCTCAGCTAATCTGATAAGAATATTATATTTAATAATTATTTTTATTTCTAGCTTTTATCTTGGTAATACTATGCACTGTTACTTTTTATTAAATAATCTAAATTTAAATATCTGTATTTAAGATACCTTTAATCTTGCCTAAAAAATTATATATATTTATAAGAAACTTCTATTATTATTATTTTTATCTATTTATTCTACCGAGCGACAGCCCGCGGGTTATTTAATTATTATTAAAATAAAATAAATATATTAAGATTATTTTCTATTACTGAAGACTCTAAGCATACTATTTACTAATTTATCCATGCAAAAATAAATATTAAAGAAATTAAAAAGTATAATACTAAAAGAATTAAACTGCCACTGTGCCCTGTATACAGTAATCAAGTATATTATTCATAAATTCTATAATATTAAAATTAAAATAAATTAATATTATAATAATTACAGGATCTATACAGCTGACAAATACAGTCTTTATATACTTTCCGGATAGGCGGCTGAAGATAATATTTTATATTATAATTTAAATATTTATTCTAGATCTTAATTATCTTATATCTGGCTTAATAAGATAACTCTGACAGAGCTTATATTAATAATAAATATTATTAGCCATAGTGCTTTTATATTTTTTAGTAGAATCAGAGGTGAAAGATAAAAGAAAACCACAGAAATTATTATTAAAAGATTTAAAATTCTGATATAAGTATATATTATTAGATTTAAATAGAATTAAAAGAATATTTACTTTGAATAGAAAAACTTATAAAATATAAAAAAATTAGAAACTGTATTAATACAGCTTAATAAATTTATTATATAAAAAGTATTAGAGATACTTTAAAATACTGGAATATATAAATTAAAACTTCTTAAAGTTATAAGATTTATTCTAGAATATATTAATATATAATAATTATATTAACCTGTTTCTGCCGGTTTTGGTTTACTTCAGTTAGAATAATGAAGAAGATAAAACTATGTTATATTAACTAAATTTTCAGTTTTTTTAAGAAATTTATAATAGATAAAGAATTTACTAATAAATTTATAATTTAATAAATAATAATATCAGCTTTGAGATAAGAATAATTTATCTATATTAAATTCTTAGACTATGTTTCTAGAATATATATAAATATAATATAATAAAATTAACTTTTTTTTATCTGTAAATCCCGCGTTCTCCATATATTTATAATATTAATTAGATACTAATTTCCAGAAATCTTATATCTATTCTTAGTACTAGATAGGGGAGCAATTTGATTAAAATTATTATATTAAATAAAAAAGTATATATAAATTTCAGAAAACTGTGACTTGACTATATCACTGTTAATTAAGCAGAAATGTTACCAGATTATATTTAAATAAAACAGGCTAAATCTAAAAACTTAATATATTTTTTTTAATTCTCTGTAAATATCATAGAATAGCAGATTATTTAGATCTTTGATACTGATAATCCTAAGATTTGAGAGCTTAATAAAATTACAGAAGTTAATATATAATAAATATTAGTATTATTTAATTACTATATTTCTAGTAAGAGTTAAAATACTTTCTTAAAGAAAAGTTCTTTATATTTTATATAGTTGCTATTTATTATTACTTTATTATATTTCTAATTTGTCAGGAGTGAAGCCTTGTTGGCTCATGTTTTAATATCCGAAATTTCTCTTGTATATATGAAATTCATATATAAAACAGTTATCGGCTGTATTATGTAGTACTGTAAATGATATCACTTCCGGTAGGGTGATAGTAAAGTCGTCGGGCTTATGCTGAACCCTTACGCATGTAGTCGAATGAATAATAGCAGATCGGTTTTCATTGAAGACTTGAGGGTTCTCTATAGTTTCGCTGAACAGGTGTATATTTCTCTTCTAATTACTTAATCTGTGTCTTTTATTTTCCTTTAATTTCAGTCTTTACTAAGGTGGTAAAAAGGCTCGGTTCCTATGCCACTTACCAACTTGCTGCAATGTTGAGCAGCCAAGCTACTTTTGGAGGGAGACTTTTGCGGACGGAGTTTGTCTTCGGGTCCGCAATTTGTAGCCCAGAGGTTGCAGAGTTCTTCCCCCCCTGCAGCTAGTGAAACGGGGTGTCTTTTTCGCCAACCGTCGGACCGGGGTCTACAGATCAACAAAAGGTAGTTACGGGGCTCCCAAGTGGATATTCGAGCGGATTATCTTCGGTGCAATTTTCTGAGAAATATGTACATTCCGAGTTATCCGTAAAGCCGAAACGTACAACAAACAAACCACAGCCGCTTGGTTCCATAAGACAGAAAGGCGATACAGTATAGAAGTCCGAGAATTCGCGTCCAAGATTGTTAAGTCTAGACCGCTAGTGTGAACGCACTAGCCGGGATCATTCCGAGAAGTCGTTGCAAGAAAACATCAGAATGGCATGATATTGATATGTATCCACTATTACGTTACCCCTGTCTACTTGCAAGGTGCGTTTTCTTTTGATATCCCAAGGAATATGCATAAGGCTAAACCATGATATTTCTAAAGTTCTTGATCTAACTGGTGGAGATTATTCTGGATGGCCCACGCCCGCTTGGTCGCTTGAGATTAATCATAAGATTTGCTATGATTGTGTTATTAAAATAGTGATTTTATTAGTTATTGTTTCTGATATAAGAATTCTTAAAGGGCTGAGTCTGCCTGTCTTATCTAAAAATATAATAAGTTTAATAAGACTCTGAGAAAAAAATATTCTAGGAATCACAGATTCTTTACTATGCTGCCAGATATTATTAATACTAATATAATATGGAAGAAGATATAATACCCGTTTAATAAATTTTAAATAAATAATATAACTTCTTTTATTTATTATAATAATATAAATTATTATTTAGAATATTCTAATATCTGGTCTACTTAGGAAGAGCTCAATCAGTGTAACACAGTTATATTTATTTATTTAATTTATCTAGTAAATACTAATCTTATTAATAAAATACTTTTTTAATTTATATTAATAATCTATTTGAGGTAACTCGTACAGCTGTAAATCTTATTATTACTAATATTATTTATAAATATAATAATTATAAAATTATATAATTTTATAGTAGTGGCGACCTGCCTTTCCTGGCCAGGCATCTATTAATTATGCTGAAAGATCTCGGATTATCAGAGATAATATTAGAATATTTTCTGGAGAATATATATATATTTTATTTTAATTTATTATTAATAAATTCTTCTCTTACTTTATTATATTTACAGAAATTAGCTACTTCTGATAATATTCTCTTGGAAAGCGATTCTCATATACACCCGAGATTATAGTCAGATATTTTAGTAATAAGCTAGATAAGATTAAGTTATTAAAATAGAATAAAAAAAGAATTAACTATAATAATACTCTTAAATTATCTTCTCAGTTTTATTTCTATTAAATATTCTTTGACATAGTACTTTGAGAACATTCCAACTGAAGTAAAGAGGAAAGAAAGATGAGAAAACTAATCTTAAATAAATAAAAATATTATCGCGCATTCAAGTCTTTAGTAAGATATTCATCTCATTTTTAGACGTGATTAATCAGTTTGAGAAAATAGTCATTTAAATTTATGCAAGATATAAGATATAAAATTGATATTAGTAAATATTAGAGCTGTCTACATGATCTTCTTTGTAGGGGATAAGAGCGATGATGCAGTCAGATTATAGTAAAGTTAATATTTTTAAATCAGATATAGAATAAATATTAAATATTATATTAATCCTGAATATAGATATTTCTATATATCTTTTATAAATATAATTCTTATCTTATATAGAACCACTATAAATCAGCCTATAAAAATGGAAGGCAGAGAGATAATCTGTTATAATATATTTTATATATACTCTTAAAGATAACTGAGACTGAATCTTTAGTATATTTTTTATAATTTATCTTTTATAAGAATAATTTGTAATATTAATTATAATAAAAACTGCTATAAGTAAATGATAAGTATTTATGAAATTAAATTATCCCGATTTGTATGAATAATATTTGAACAGTCGCACGGAAAAATAGAGAAAGCAGGACACGGTAAATATTTAAATATTTAATTTAGATAGTATTTATATTAGAAATATAATAGAGTATATATATAACACGCTAAAAATATAATAAACTGTATTAAAATAGACTGGGTGATGTTACTAGTCTTAAATAAGATAAGATATATATATAATAAAAAGAAAAACTCTTGAATAAAAAGTATATTATATAATATATATTAAAATTATTATATATAATTTTTTAATATAATTAAAAATTATCCCCCGCTATAGCATTCCTACGTGGTGTATTATAGGACAGTATTTTATATAATCTGAGTAATAGAAGAAGACCGATTCTCTAATAAATTAATAAATAGTATATTTATAATATAACTAGACTTATAATAGATCTAGATTAATTACTGTATCTACAAGAATAATATATATATATATCAGATAAAAAAAAGATCTTTTAGCTATTCATTATAAATTATTAACACCCGTTGCTTTATCCGGAAAAAATAAAATAATTATTTATATAATAATATTATACCAGACCCACTCCGGGCACCCAGTCCTGGTATTAATATATAATTTATTCAGAAAATAAAATCTATAATCTACTATTAATATTAAAGATGGGCCAGTCGCATGCTTAATTAAACTAAAATCTATCTAAGTATTATAAATTAAGAAAATTATAATTTATAAATATTATATAATTTATAAAAGCCCGGTTCCCATCTTCTTATAAAAGAAATATAAAATCGAGTATTACTATATTATCAGTTACAGTTAAATATTATTATACATGGTCTGGAGCCGGAAAGTCTAGTCTGATATTAGTTAAGACTATATTATTAAAAAAGATACTAATTATCTTAAATAAATATTAAAATATTTATATAAATTTTTATATTTTTATTAAGATATCTTCTATGTGGTGGCCCTGTAGAGATAGTAAAAACTGACTGATTATTCTAGTATTTTTTAATATTTATTTTAAGATTTCTTTAGAAAATAGATAAAGTTAACTTACATGCTTCTTTTAATTAATATTTAAATATTTTTTAATTAGCTCTAGATTTCTCTGAAAAACCGTTTGAATATTCTAGAATTAAATATATTATTTATAAATTAAGTAAAATAAGTTAAAGCGCGAGTTTATTAGACTTCTATTATTATAATTTTAAGTAAAATATTTATGAACCAGCTGCACTGCTGAAGTAAGTTATATAGTATTTAATATAAATAAATTAATATATCTGATATACTCGTCACAGCTTTGATTTATTATCCGTAGGATGTGATTAACTATCTTATAGTATAATTAAAATACTTTATATTTAATATTAAACAGACTATAAGTATCTTAACCAGCTATATTTCTGAAGTAAGAATAATTATTTATTTTAAAGTATTAATTTTATAATTTAAAGATATTATATCTGTAAATTATTAAATAAGCTAGCTGGATTATGAAATAAATATTATAAATAAAATAATATTATTATTATTAAGATTTTATTCTTCTTTGTACCGATGTGCTAAAGACTAAATACTAATTATAAAAATAAAAATAACTGGATAAGACCAGGTTAAAACAGTATACTATATTTACTAGAATTTCCAGTTTTAAATAAGTCTCCAAAGTAAAAGCGGATATTGAAATCTAATAATTTAAATTTAATTAGTAATAATTCTAGTTAATTATTTTAAATATATCTTACAGGTTATAAACAGTTTGAGCTTCTTTTATAAAAGAGTTAATTATAAGATATTATACTTTTAATAACTGATTACTATAATTCTATAAGGCTTTTTAATATTAGCTTAAATTAATTTTTATAAAGTAGCTTAAAGTAAAGTTATCTGAAAACCAGTAAGTATTATTAACCAGAAGTAATACTTTAATTTAAATTTAATTAATAACAGTTAATATCTGATAAATAGTATTAATAAAAATATTTATTTCTCAGATAATCTAAAAAGTATAATACTTTTCTTTATTTTCTTATTATTAGTAGATATTCTCAGTTTTTACGCCTGTTTCTGAATTAAGAAGATATAAATTAATTTTATATATTAAACTAATATATAATCCCAGGGATTTCTATGCTTTTCTGTGAATATTATAAGTTAATTAATAATATATTATAATAATAAGAGTTTATATAATATAAAAAGATAGTATCTTATTATTATACTTTATAAGTAACTTATTTATATATATTAAGATAAAATTAATAAAGTATATAAATTATTAATTACTGATTTCTTTAAATATAATTGTACTGCTAGCTAGGCTGTTAGATTTTAAATTATAAAATTATGAGATAAAACTGGTCATGGCGGTTAAAAGAACAGTTAACTAAAAAAGTAAAAAGATATTTAAAAGTTTTTTTATAAATAAAAGTTTATAAAATAGATTAATAGTAATTATATTATTAAAAAAAATTTAAATATTATTAATATAATTAGTCTGCTTATATTTCTGCTTTGATAACCATGAATACTAGTTAATAATATTATATTTAGTTTAAGGCAGCTTATAAGACGTCTAGCTCTGTATAAGCTTGGCTAGAAAAATTTATCTATTTATTATATAGACTTAGACTCTGCTTTCCAGCTTGATTAGGAGCGGTGATATTATAAGATAAATATAGAATAAAAGTAAGATTATATATATTTAATTTTGTATTTAGTTGTTCTCCACGCTTTTTATTCCCAGATATTATTCTAATAAAATCCGCGGGAACTGAGTCCAGTTTCCCCAGTTTATTATTTAATATTTCAGAATTGCCGTTCTGTTGATCGGGGCTAGGACCATCCGATATTCCAGAATAAGAGATAATTTATTAATTCTGGACTTTTTTATTCGGTTATTAGTATTTTCGCTGCTTTTAGGAAGATTCTTAGAGTTTTCTAATATAAATCTAATATACTGGGGCTTAGAATAAACTTGTATTTCTTATTAATTTTAGACCCGGGCTTTATTAACTTTATAAAATAATTATATGTCTGGCCTGTCTGATAACAGACCCTGCTGTTACGGACCCCTGCTAGTTAACCTACTAGCAAGGCGGACTCGCCAGGCAGAAAGCGCCGATAAGGACAGCGCTCAGGCAAAACTGAACTGTTATTTAGTATAATTGGGAATTGCCATTACGACGCCCGGAACGGCCACGCATCATGTAACTATCTACCATCGAACCTACCATTGGAGGTATATCCAGGGTATACAGAAATCTCAGGATCGACCACCGATCTACCCTGAAGGGTATATAATATAATATATAAAAAATAAAATATATAAGAATAATCTCTTATATATTTAATTAGTTTTATTCTTCATGCTTAATACTACTGTCTTTAAATAATTATATATTTAGAAGCTTAGCTACAGAATACTCATTTATATTTACTTATAAATAATTATATAATATTATTTAATCTTATTTCTCTTCTCTTATTTATAATCTAGTTATCTCTCAGATAGTCATCAGTCAATACTACCTTAACATAATTCAGCGGTACATATACCAACAGGGCTAAGCTAACAGGGACAGAGAAATAATCCTAAGATTTAATATATTAAATATTAATTAATATAAGTATTTATTATTATAATTATCTATTATATTAACTACTTCAAGCTCACCATATACTTTGCAGCAGGGCTCCAGTGCCCAAGAAAGAGAGTAATCATATATATTAATAATATAGAAATTAATAAATATAATTAATTAATTATAAGAAAGTATCACTGCCTTGGAATAAAAGAATTAATTACTTGAAAGTTACTTAGCAGTTAAATCTATTAAAGTCTGATTACCAGAATTATTTAATAGCAACTGATTAAGATTTAGGATTTTCTTAACTTAATTAGACTTATATTTTAATATAAATAAAAAAAAACTTAAAAATAAGATTAATAAGATTTTCTTCACGTTTATCTACCTAACCAGGACAGTATTTAATTAGTTTAAATTCTACATCCGCGACTATCAAGAAAAGCTGGTAGACAAATAAAATAATAATATTAAAAAAATTTTTATCAGTTATACCAGATTCAAAGAACATCTTGAATAAATATTCAGAGATATTAATATAATATATAATACTGAACAAAAACTATGGCAGCTTAAATAAACTAGATTAATATTTAAATATATTTCTAAATTCTTATAAGTTATCAGTTACCTGGACTAGGACAAGAACATCTATATTATATAATTTAAAAAAAAATTTAAAATAGAGATCTAAGAAAAACTCATTTAATAAAAACAACCAGGAATATTATAATAAATAATTACAGCGGCAGTCAAGATTGATAACAAGTTATATAAGTATAATATAAAATAGAAGAAAGACTGATAGACTAGTAAATTTATATTTTATTAAAGCAGCTAACAGGGCTACTAAGCTAATAATAAATAATTAATATAGTCTAGAAATTTAAAATATAAAGATCTCTACAGACTAAAACTAATAGAGCTGGATGCAACATAGTATCAGATCCAGTAAAACAGAGTATTTAAGAAGAAATTTAAAAGATATAAAAAAGACTACTTATACTTTAATTATAATAAAATAAATTACTAATTAAAGAATTATAAATAATAATAATAACAGTCTCAGAAACAGCTAAAAGTAATAAATAAAGATTAATTAGAACTAAGCAAAGAAATTAAAAAAGCTTATAATATTAATATCAGGCCAGTAGGAGTCTGGATAAAATCTATAATATTACTATAAAATAATAAGAAGCTACAAGCTATATAATAAAAATAATTACTAGTACTGATTAGCAGGATATACCAAGATTAGTTAAAATAATAAACTATAATAAATAAACTAATAGTACTACTAGAATAATAAAAAGTCCAGAATAAGGCTTACTGATTCTATAAATTATTTAATTAACTAATAAAAATTAACAGTAATAAGCCAGCTCTGGAAGATAAATACTCTGGTATAATTTAAAATAAATTTAATTTTCTAGATAAAGAATATAATATATAAATAAAAAACCTTGAATCCAGTAAAAAGAAATCTATTAATATATCAGATACTCTGGAAAAAACTTTATTAAGAAATAGTAAAATCTGCTCAATACAGCAAGGTAATAATAAGGAAAACCAAGAATTAGATAAAAATAATATTATATATTAATTAAATAAAATTATTATAGAATACTGAAAGAACCCGGTATAATTCTATATTAAATTAAAGAAATTTATACAGCACTGCCCGCATTGGAATCTCAGATATTAGAAGGCATGAAATAAAATATAAAAGAAATATCTAGTAAGGTATTCTATTTATCTAAGTATATATAATTATTACAGATATAATAATAAGAATTACTATCAGTAACTATATATAATCAGTTAAAAGAAGGAAGTATTCAGAGTATATCTATAATATAATAACCTAGAATATATATATATATATTTTAAAGAAAACCCAGGATATAAGAAATATAATAAGCTTTTTTAGATTATATATTATATTAATATATATTCCACGTATTATAATTAGAAGTACATCGCAGGATACAGACCCGAAATACTAAATATAATTAAAATTAAACAGGAATATTATTTATATTATAACCTAAATTATTTATATATAAAATACCAATGATATCTATATTATAAATTTATACATTGGCTAGCGTGTTATAATGATTAATATATAGCATATTACACTGTAAAAATCGAAGAATTGAGATTTCTAAGAAAATTACTTAAATAAGATGAACCTAATTAGCTAGAACAGTAATTAGCAGCTACTAAATTAAAAAAATATATAAAAGTCCAGATAATTATACTAAATTAAATAGCCTAAGTACTAGTAGACTCTGGTATAACTAAGAATTATATATATTTATAATTTATACAGCAACTTGGGATACTCAGAAAACAAAAAATAAAGTCAGAACTAATTACAAGACTGAATAAAGAGAATCTAGAAACTTTTATATTAATAATTAAATCAGGAACTGTATCTATGACAGTAATAGATTATTTTAAATATATAGATTTTGACATGACACCGCTAAAACAGTATAATATTATATTAAGGATTCTATGGCTCAGGAATTATAATCTATAGATTAATTAGAAAATTAACAGTTTTTAATTTATAAATTATAATTATCTAAGATAATAATAACAAGAACTAGGTAAGAGATCTGGATCTATATAATCTATTATATAATATAAAATTAAAACAAGGACTAAGCAATTTATAAAAAGATTAAAAATATTACAGAAGCTTAGCGCGCCAGGTATTATAAGAAACTTAGAGAAAAATAATATCTTGGATATTATAAAATAAGTATTAGTAGTAATAAAACTATTATAAATTAATAAGCTAATACACCTACCAGGATAAATACTAGATATATTATAAAAATATTATAAGCTATGCTTAAGTAGTCTTAATAAAAATTAAAATCATATATATTAAACTATAGGGCCAGGGAGCCAGGTCCAAGGATCTAAATCTAATAATATAAATTAAGAAATCTAGAATAAATAAAAATCTGAGTATAATAATATAAAGCTAAGATACTTATAAGAATTTTAAATTATAATTAAAAATAATCCATGCGTCCTGTTATAATATAAAAAATTCAAGAATCTATTTAAACAGCTAGAATAATCTAAATTATCTCAGTATAAATAGTATAACCACACTATTTCTTTTCAGGAAGGGAAGAAACTGGAATATAAAAAAATATATTTAATATCAGAAAAAAAATTATAGATATTATAAAATTATATTAATAATTAATTAATAAAAGATAATATCAGACTATCTAAATCACCTGTAGGATATGGAGTTTTATTTATAATTAAAAAAGATAGAATTTTATAATTATATATAGATTATTAATTATTTAATATTTTTATAATTAAAGATTGCTATCTGCTACTCTTAATCTCAGAAATCCAGAATAAGATACGAGGGGTAAAATGGTTCACTAAACTTAATATTATAGATATATATTATTATATATATATTATAAAAGAAGAAGAATGGAAAACCATATTTAAAATAAAATATAAATATTTTAAATATTTAGTAATATTATTCAGGCTAACAAACGCACCCGTGATATTTTAATAATTTATTAATAAGATATTGGGGGAATATCTTAATAAATTTATAATTATTTATTTAGATAATATCTTAGTCTTTTTAAAAACCGAGGATAAATACATCAGGCATATAAAGCTCATATTATATAAATTATAACTATATTAATTATAATATAAGCTGAAGAAATATGAATTCTATATATAAAAAATAAAGTTTCTAAAATACTGGATATCTACAAAGGAAGTCTATACTGAGTAAACTAAAATATAAGCTATATAAGACTAATCTTAATCTAAGAATTTAAAGAAGCTTCAATAATTTATTAAATTAGTTAATTACTATTAATAATTCATGGACAGATATACTATTTACATGATATTATTATTCAAGCTCATGAAAAAGACATAAGAATATAAATAAAAAAAATTATAATAATATATATTTAAAAATATTAAATACCAGTTTACCATATCACTAGTGCTAGTGCAGCATGACCTAAAAAAGAAAACTATTATTAAAACCGATACATCAGATTACGCCATTAGCATGTATATAATACAGCCAGGAGATGACAGAAAATCTAAACTAATTATATTTTATTTAAAAAAGTTAATTCAGGCGGAGCTTAATTATAATATCTATAATAAAGAGCTGTTAACTATAATAATAATATTTAAATAATAAAAAGTCTACCTCGAAAGAGTAAAATATACTATTATTATAAAAATAAATTATAAGAACTTGACTTACTTTATAATAATTAAAGAATTAACCAGAAGGCAGGCAAGATAAATAGAAATTTTATTATAATATAATTTCTGTATTATATATTATAAAAAAATAAAGAATAGATACATAAATATACTAAGTTATAAATCAGACTATAAATTAAGAGAAAAAATTATTAAACCAGCTATTCTAAAATAGAATAAAAATAAATTAATCAGTTATAATAAAGCTAATCTTACAGTAATATTAGAGATTAGTAATAATTTAACTAGATAACTAGCTAATACTACTAAGAATAATAAAATACTCCAGAAAATAAGTAAAAACTTATCAAATAAAATTATTATTAATAAAAATAAATTAGCTTACTTTTACAGACTAATCTTTATACCAACTAGTATAAGAACAGAAATTATAGCTATATATTATAATAAACTACTTAAAAGCTATCTAAGAATCAAGAAAACTATAAAATTAATTACTAAAAATTATTATATTTTAAATCTCAGATAAAAGATACATAATTATATTAGATAATATAAAATATATATTAGAGATAAGCCCGCGAGGCACCAACTCTATAGATAAATATAAGTATAAAAAATATTATAATAATTCTAGAAATAAATAATAATTAATTTTATCAGATTATTACCTGAATTAAAAAAATATAATATTATTATAGTTATTACTAATCACCTCACCAAGTATATCCATCTTATACTAAACAAAATAATAATAATAGTAATATAGATAACAGAACTATTCTTAGAAAATATTATTATAAACCACAGAATGCTAAAATATATTATATTAAATAGAAATAAGCTGTTTATTTTAAAATTCTAGAGATTATTCACAGATTTTATAAAAATTAAAAAATAAATAATAACAGCTTATCACTCTCAGGCAAATAGATAAACGGAAAAAATTAACCAGATAATTAAATAATATCTGAGATATTATATTAATTATTAATAAAATAATTAAATAGACTTATTGCCTATAACACAGTTCTTATATAATAATACTAACCATTCAATAATTAAAATCTTATTATTTTATACTAATTATAACTACCATCCAAGATTCTTAGAAATACTATTAGGAAAATAACCAGTTGCTGATATAGCTGAAAATATTATTATATTTATAAAATATATATACGCTCAGCTATCCCGAGACATTAAATTTATAAATCTATAAAGTAAAATCTACTATAATTATTAATATAGAAAAAAACCTGATCTAAAAAAAAAGAAGAAAATATTTCTATTTTATAGAAATATTAAAATAAAATAATTAAACTAGAAACTCAACCACCACAAACTAGAACTATTTATCATCGAAAAAAAGAAAGAACCAGTTAATTATAAATTAAAATTATTAAAATTAATAAATAAAATTTACCTGGTATTTTATATCTTATTATTAGAACCCGCACCAAAGAACACTAGAATCGCAGAAAATATAGAAATTAACAATAATACTAAACAAGAATACAAAGTCGAAAGAATTCTGGATTATAAAAAAATTAGTAGTAAATTATATTATTTAATAAAATAAAAAGACTATGATACCTCAGAAAACACATAGAAATTTATTAAAAATTTAACAGGCTGTCACCGGCTTGTAGAAAAATATTATTAATAAATAAGTCAAGGTTCGCCCAGAAGAAAAGAAAATTAACTAATTAAATTAAACTAAAATTATCTAATATAGTAATAAATTAAATAATATTATATTTATTAGCTAGATATTCTAGTTTTTAAAAATTTTTAATACTTAGAAAATCCTCCTTATCTAACTGTTCTAATATATTTAAGTTATAATCTAGTATCTGCTTACCATAATTCTTTAAGAACTATTATTATTTAAATAAATATATTATTTTAATAGAAATATAAGCCTGTTCAGCTAAAGCTTCAGTAAATTTATTTTATATTTTTAACTGATTCTGCTTTAACTTATTCTATTTTTTATTATTATAAAATCGCTTTTCACATTTCCGACCATGATAAGTGTAAGCTGTACAGTTCTGACTTTTTAAATTTATAATATAAAGAATATCTTTCAAGAAATAATATTTATAAGAATTTTTAATAATATAACTATTCTTATAAATCTTATCAGATTAACAAATATGCTTTTTTACCTGATTATGATTAGTATAGCAATAAGACATATTAACCCATCCTGGGAAAATAAGAAACTAAAAGACCCAGCTAATATATATAGAAAAATATATACTTTTATATTTCTTAAGAATAAGAAATCTCAAAGAAAGAGAAGTAATATTACAGACCCCTACTAGTTAATTTACTAACAAAGCAAACTCACTAGATAGAAAGCACTGATAAAAGCAGCACTTAAATAAAACTAAATTATTATTTAATATAATTAGAAATTACTATTACGACGCCCGGAATAGTTATATATTATATAACTATCTACCATCAAACCTACTATTAAAAGTATATCCAGGGTATATAAGAACCTCAAGATCAACCACCAATCTACCTTGAAGAATATATAATATAATATACAGAGAATAGAATATATAAGAATAATCTCTTATATACTTAGTTAGTTCTATTTTTTATACTTAATATTACTATCTTTAAGTAACTATATATTTGGAAGCTTAGCTACAGAACACTTATCTGTATTTATTTATAAATAGCTGTATAATACTATTCAGTCTTACTTCTCTTCTCTTGTCCACGATCTAGTTGTCTCTCAGATAGTCATCAGTCAATACTACCTTGACGTAGTTCAGCGGTACGTATACCAACGGGGCTAAGCTAACAGGGACAGGGAAGCGATCCTAGGGTTTGACACCTGCATCACGGAAATGTTCGGTTACTAAACAGTTATTACTTATAGGAATATTAGAATGACTTGAATTAAGATATTACTTACTACTTGATCTTCTGTTTAATTAAAAAGATATGTAATAAGCACTGTTCTTTTCTTATCTAGGAAATAGTATAGTATCACTCACTTGTGATATGAGTGACAGGCTAATCCGGATCTCGGCATATTCCTATAGGAGGTTTTCTTATTTGTTCCCACAATCACTGGTCGCCAAATAGGGTCGAAATGAGTGAAATCGGATAGAGCCCCGGTATTGTGAGTCACTTTGAGATTATTTTCCTGTCGAGAATAGAAAGACTGACAGCAGCTTCCGGCAGGCAGTAAGTGACTTAGTTACCGCGGAAATTACACCGAAGATGGTCCGATGCCTTTTCTTGGTAAATTGGTGGCGTCATTCCCAGTCCACTCAAGATAACATAATCCACGGTTAGGCGGCCTTCGAAAACAAACATTATCTTGAAATCCTAGTCAATAAGAGTTACTGATTGCCCGAGTGCTGCCCTTATCGGCGCTTTCTGCCTGGCGAGTCCGCCTTACTAGTAGTTAACTAGCAGGGATCTGTAACAATTTTCTTATTTAGAGAGCTGTATTAAATTAATATTATTATAAGTTTTATTATATGGCTGTGCTCAGGCTACTATACTAAATACCTCTTCATGCTCGTTCCGCTGCGTTTTCCTAGATAGTAATACAAGACCGAGTTTGCTGCATTCTTTGCTTCTTTCGTTCCTTCCGCTTGTGGAGCGTTCGAACAGAATTTGAGTCTGAGGTCTATAGACAAGATATATTACTTACCGACTTGAGTCCCAGGAATGTTATGATGGTTCCACCGGGCTCGCGCCGGCAATGCAACCTTGTGTTTCTGGACTTTGCTGGCAGTCTCTTCGGCAGAAAACTGGATGAGCCGCTGCTAGCCGGTAGGGAGTTTTTCCTTGGGCAGTATATCTCTCCAATTCTGCGATGGAAGAGGGGCATGAAGCTTGAATTCGACGAATGGATTGACTGGGAATGAGCGGACTGGGTCGATGCGGAATTTGCTCATACCGCCCACACTATCACCCCAGCGATGCGTGAGAGATACAGTAAGACATAGATGTGCTCACATGGCAGGATGAGGTTATGGATATCTATTCTCGACCACCCGAATGAATTCTACACACATCAGTGTATTTTGAATCTTGGTACAACCAGTTTCACTATAATGCCAACTACGATGATATACACTATTGACTGGTATCGGATGCAGAGTCTGGCCGATTTTCGGGTGTCACGGCAGGCCTAATACCAGAAAGTCCACGACAAGCCTTTCTGAAACCATCTGAAGTCCATGGGCCTTTCCCACGGCCCTAGAATGTACATCTAAGCAATTGCCTGAATGGACCATGCGAACAGCGTATCCTTGCTCTGAAATACGATACTGGCAAGAATGAAATGAGTGAGAATTGGATATTTGAATGCAGTATATCTCCTTGGCGAGCACAACACAGTACCTCTCAGTCTGATCATCCCGCAGATGGGTATTAATCGCTTCGAGCGCAATAACTGGAGACACTAACTGTTTTCTCTGTTTCCTGAAAGAGCTTCAATAGAGAAGTCTGAATCAATATGTGGGAAATTCTGAGCGATATAATCAGGCATAACATTTCTATTATTGGCGTGATATCACTCCTCGTTGATGCAGACGAAACTACATCTTACTGATTCCCAACTTTATCGAGGCTGGTGTTCAAAACTTCGTAAAACAGTAACATCAAGGACGAAGAGTTGTTTCGATTCGCAACAGGCAGATCGCTGATGTTACCACGATATACAGGCACATCCAACAACAGTAATCACTTTGACATCTGCTTCGAATCGGTAATGGCATCAGTATATCCGTAATTCCGTTTTTTTGCCACCTTGTATATCCCAGCACTGTCATGGTACATGAACCATTCAGTATGCCAAAAATAATTCTTCCTTCGTGTCTGACGTTCTGAAGGGGCCCGGTGCAGCTCTGTGGGGGCCAATAGAAGTACTACGTGCTGGTGCTAGTTGGGAGGATATGTCGACGGGATGCACCCAGTTTGGATACTACTAACTACGTGGGACGAGGACATTGGCCAGGATCCGATTTGCGGAGGGTAACCCGGGGACCCCGCACTGGACCCAGTGTGCTTATGCAGGTGCTATGATGATCTGGAAGGACAGTCGAAGGTAGTATGGTGGGTCTACTAACTACATACGAAGGCACTAAAAAGTTCAATCTGAAGGGTATGAAAAAAGTCTGTATTCAAACAATATATATGTTCAAGGGTCATCGCTGAAAGTTCGACAAATGCAAAACTATGTACATCAATGCTTCGTATCACCAAATCATGGCAAGTCTTCTTTTTTTACAACTTCTCCTGAGTCTTGCTGGCCTTGTTGAAACGCTCGAAGGAAGAGACCGGGGGAGCGGAGTTGGGGTTGGGGTGGTGCTTCTTCAGAGCCATGGTGACGTTGTACTCCAGGTCGAGCTGGGCCTTGGGGTCATCGGTCTTGGGCTTGAAGTCGACAACCAGGTCGTCCTTGACGGCGAAGACGGAGTCGATGTCGAGGTGAGGGTCGTCGGAGGGGTAGATCTGGTTGATGACGGTGGCGTAGTCGGGGTGGGTGATCATCAGGTGGATGTGGGCAGGACGCATGGGAGAGCGGTCCATGAGGTTGAGGAGGACACCGGCGGGACCGTCGGTGGGGAGAGAGTAAGGAGTGGGGTGGTAGCAGTACCAGTAGAACTCGCCCTTCTCGTTGGAGCGGAACTTGCCGCGAAGGTTGTTCTCACTCTGGTTGGGGTCCTGGAAGTCGTACTGGCCGTTGGCGGAGGCCTGCCAGATATCGAGGACGGCACCGACGATGGGAGCGCCAGTCTCCATGTCCTTCAGAACACCGTGCATGTAGGTGACCTTTCCGTTGGGGTTGGGGTCCTGGATGATGCTGTCGCCAAGCTCACGGAAGGGAGCGTTGGGAGACCAGAAGGGGCCGAGAATGACGTTGGAGGTGGGGGAGACACCGTCCTCGGTGACGATCTTGTTGGCGATCTCATCGACGAGACTGTGCGGAGATAAAGGTTAGTTTTGAGTTTGGCGCGATCGCTGTTGTTGTGTGTGGACTTACGATTCCAGACCGATAACATCGCAGATACGGTGGCACTCGTTACGGATGGGAGTGCTGATCTTTCCAATGGAGTTGATGAACTCGACACCAAGCATCCACTCAGCGGAGGTAAGCTCAACCTCACGAGCGAAGTCGTGGATGTGTCTGATCAGGGCACCAAGGACCACACGAGCACGCTCGGGGGTCTTGGGTCCCATGGAGTTGACCACATAGGGAGTGAAGTTAGGGTCGAAGCGGCGGTTGGTAGACATGTTGTCTGTGTATGTATGTGTGGTAAAAGGGAAGAAAGGTAGAAGAGTAGAAGTTGGAAAGAGGATGAGATGGAGAGGAGTGATGAGAGACAAAAATCCAGCGAGGTCTGGAGGTCTATATACACGGTGAATTTGGTCGTGGCAAGTCTGGATAGAACGGCGAGCGACGGCAAATCGATCGGCTACAACTCCGTGTGGGGACAGTGCGACGGTACCAGACACCCAAAGTTACCGTTGCCACATGCCGACGGATCTGATGGGTTGCATGATGCGATGTTTCAGTTTTCGCAGTTCGTAAGTGGAACAGCCGAACGACGGCAGGTTGCATTTGCCTTGCCGAATTAGCAGGATTACCTGCATATCAAAATCGATAATTGATTTTGATATCAAGCTGCATTGCTGCGCGGTGATCCCGGGGATGCTCTTACCCGCGGGTAAGTGCTCCCTGGCTTCCCCAGTCTCTCCGCCTTCCTATCCGGACTGACTCCTCCTCGACGAACTGTTTTTCCGCCCTGCTATTCACCAACCGGCCAACAGCCTTACTGGAATGGGCTGATTAGCCCCTGGACCAGGAATTCTATGCACATTACGCTCTTTAGTGTGGACCAATCAAGTCGGTTCAAGTAGTAATCCTACTCTGGAAGGCAGCTGAGCCTTCTGACAGCATATTTTTGGTATCGATGCTACAGCATACAATTATTTATCGACACATAAGATAATCTATTTTCTTAGCCTTTCAACTCTCCTCATTGACATAGAAAGACACAAAACTCCTCTCACAATCAATGTCCTAGCAAATCTTTCTTCGCCCAAAAATTCTGCCGGCAAGTCGACGGCTGGCAATCCGGGGGCGGGGGCGGGGTGACTGCCGGGGGGAAAAACAAAAACCTGCGCTCTTCTCCAAAAGGGGACAGCGGTGTGTCCGCCTTTACTTTTTGACGGTTACTGATTGGCGCTGACCCTTTCCGGCCTCGAAGCCGATATGAGGCCGGCATCCGGGCAGGACCCCGTTGCCGTTGGGCACGTGCCATCCTTAATCTCGGGATTGACAAGCGGGGCGGCATACCGATGCCCCGGGAAGTAGACCCCAGGTCAACCACGCTGTTGTGTAGGGCAGTATCCGGGGTGGTGATTAACCACGGCTACCCCTGGATGTCGTACGATGGTAAGATTGCGGGAGTGGATCTACCCTCTTCCCTCTCAGCACGGCATCGCTGCAGACACCTTGATTCACTCTTCCGTCGAGTGTCGCGGATGAGCTACCGGTAGAATCAACCTTCCATTGCCGTGACAGGATACTTCCTTTACCACATCAGACCATATTGTGTCAGTAGTAACATAGATACTATTCAATGTTGAATCAATCTAGTTAGTTGCTGGCAATTGATGCATTCCAGGCCAAGTTGAGCAGCATTTGTAGTATAGCACATGGTGTCAGACCAACTTTCCACGCCGGCCCCCACATACACTCTGTTCGGATAGTTTCATGCCAACTGACAGCTGGTCCTCCCACAAGCTGTGCTAAGTGCTAATATGCCTCAGGCGTTTAATTTCCATTGGAGCACATTGCCCGCCCTGCGATCTATGCTTCAAGCCTAGCCACGTGCAGCCAGCTTTAGTGGTGTGGATCAGAAACTTACCATTACACCACAAATAGACACGAAGGACAGGCATGGTGTCAGCGCCTCTCCTCCCTGGCTAGCCGCAACAGGTAACCGAGGAACTTTCCAAGTCATCAAAGCTTCGACACCTCATCATGCCATCCGTTCTTGACAAGCGGATCCAATCAAGGGACAAACAAATCCCCGGGAGTGGGTGCTAGGACCGTCCCGATTCCTTCCCCGGATATTCCCAAACCTTGTATACATGGATACGTCTCCGGCAGGGACCAGACTAGGTCATACTTGCAGTAGTCAGCTCACCTAGCACCTTCTTGGCCACCATCTCTGGCGCCTGAGGCACCAACTGGACGATAGTACGGTCTAGACTGGGCTCTGTGCTCTGTTTGACTAGTCCTTCCCCAGCTTTAGCACGGGCCGTTCCTGGCTAATAGTCTATTGGTGCAGGCCCTGCAGCTGGGGACCATAGTATGTGGCACGTCCTGGTTCAACGTTCTTGGGTAAACCGTTGTAGATTTCGCAACCAATGTCATTAACCGCTTAATATGCGGAACTCAATTTCATGTTGCTCCAGAAAAAGCATATTATAGGCTTCTTTTGGAAATTACTATTCTCAGGTAGGGCTTTTGTGACTTAAATTGGGTTCTTGGATGTTGTACCGCAGGTTCGGACGTGTCTCATTGTGGATGCATTCATCATGTTTTCTGCTCGTGACAAATATTTTCCATGATCCGGTATAATGCGAATTTAACTCAACTATGGTTCATGAAAACTTCAGTAGGCAATTAATTCCTAGGATTCCTTGAAATGTGTCCGACAGGATCATTTGGCCGGTGTCGACATTTAACTGTATTACATATAGTATATGGATAGTATATATTTCTACACGTCACATTGAACAGGAGACAGAGGACACCATCGAATTGGAACAGTCCTGACAAACAAATATAAGATACCTATCAATACAGACTATTCAGGGGTTGTCTAACACGATTCATTTATTATTTAAATAGTCCAGCACAATAAGTCCCATTTCTACTACTTGTGGGAAAGATGTGATTCGGAATACATATGCCTCAGGCATGACTGCTTTCTGCGCAACGCCAAGAATGGTAAACCAAGGGCAACAGCAGAATCGCAGGACTCAATTGGCCGCATAGTTAGAGTTCACAATTCTGTTCCATTGGCCTCGTCTCATCCACAAATCAGTCCAAATTTTGCTCCTGTCCTCCCATGGTCACCTCGTTGCCGATGCATGGTACATTGTTCCTCCGCTCCGGGCAGTCGGTTGGGATCAGACCCGATCCTGCCCGGCGCGGCAGTTACGCTAACCGGCGACGCCCGGCCACTACAAGCTCGGTAGTTTGAGGCGCGTCAGCATCCGTGATCTCCTCCTCTTTGGTTCCTGCCCGGCTTCACTTGTCTCCGACCTGAAGACTTGGTCCTACCAGCGGCCACATGCATTTCTATTGGACACAGTCAAGGTACGATGATCATGCGTATGGTTACATTCACTATCGATTGAGCAAAAGCTAACTTCCCTCGGGGCTGGCCGTAACAGTGACTTAGAATCCCTCTGATTCGCACTCCCCTCCTATCGATGACGCTGATCTTGGCCACCTACGGACAGCTTCTCCGCACTGGCTCTCCACTGCCCCAGCACCACCCCGGATTTTCACTGGCGCATCCATCCATTGCATCTAAGTAATGATATCAAACTCGTCTCAATTTTGAGATCCCACACCTTCAGCGAGCATCATCACTCAATTAGATCGAAGATCAAGCTCAATTTATCATGCCGCCATGTGCGTTCCAGATACTGTTCGTAGATCCCCCGCTTGGAGAAGACGATCGAGTAGGCCCCTGGCTTGGAGATATATTCATCTCCTATTTAGCTGAATCGATGATTCCCCAGTAATTTGAATCTCTGTCCTCCAATGCTTCACAATTACCATAGAGAAAATGCCTTCAGACAATCTCTCCCTTTTTCCTGCCACATCAATGTCTTCCACCCCCAGCTCCCAGGAGAAACCCCCAACCGCTGAACCAACCCTCGTGAGAACAAACACTTCCACAGCAACTCCCAATGACTCCTACCACTTCGACTTCGGGCCCCTCGCCCACGTCAACACAGCAGGAACCATCTATCCCGCCTTCGCCGGCGAACTCCAACCCGGTCTCTGGAAGCCCCAGAAGCGTCGCAAGATCGCCAATCCCGCACCGTTAGGACTATGCGGGTTCGCACTCACTACATTCCTCCTGGGCTGCATCAACATGCAGACTCTGGGAATCGCCACACCGAACATGATCGTCGGCCCTGCTCTCGCATACGGGGGTCTTGTCCAGCTTCTCGCGGGCATGTGGTACGTACATAGCTTCCGCCCCGGGGCAATCCAACCCAGCAACTCAATTCTCCCATCCATGTCCACTAACTGGTCAAACCAGGGAAATGGCCGCCGGGAACACCTTCGGCGCAACCGCACTCTCCTCCTACGGCGGCTTCTGGATCTCCCTATCCATAGTCTTCACTCCAGGCGGATTCGACATCCAGGGCGCCTACAAAGCAGCCGATAATGGCAGCATGGGGATGTTCTACGACGCATTCGGATTATACCTAATGGTATTTCACTCTCCACACAATCACTACCACGAAGTACTAACAATAATCCAGGGCTGGTTCATCTTCACCTTCCTCCTCTGGCTCTGCACGCTCAAATCGACCTACGTCTTCTGCGCCCTCTTCGCGGCCGTCGACATCGCCCTCCTCCTCCTAGCAGTTGGGTATATTCACCGCACTGCGCCGGAGGTGCCCAACGCGAAGATCATTAAAGCTGGTGGGCTGTTTGCGTTGCTGGGCGCCTTCATGGCTTGGTATGTTGCGTTGGCGGGTATCGCGGACGATAGTAATAGTTTCTTTCTTGTTCCTGTGTTTCATTTCCCGTGGTCGGAGAAGGGAAGGGAGTCGAGACGGAAGGAGGCGGAGAGTGCGGAGAGTGTTTGAATTGATTTTTGATACCATGTTGGTTTTCATGGGTTATGGGTTACTGTATGTTATGTTTGTAATGAGTGATGAGTACGGGTGTTTTTAGGACTGGTTCGGTTTGTTGCCTTTACTTGGGATGGTTCAGGATGGACGTATGGATATGGATATGATGGAACTTAGGGCGCTTTAGATTAGCACTTGACATCTCACTTCCCTTTAGTCGCCTCTGGGTATGGTATTTAGACTCGCGCATGGCTAGACTTATATACGTACGGCACACCTAAAATGGTATCAATCCCTCCCCAAACCCAGCACTAATTGTATGTATATCGGAACAAGCATATTACACATCACCACAACTATCTACGCCCCAATCCTAACATACCCACACAAAAAACCGCTTGAGGAAAGCGGAGAATCACCACACCCTTAAATACCCCCCCACGCGCCTCCACCGCGGCATCTCATAATACACATCCAACCGCCGAATCTCCTCTGCAGTCAACATCGCCCTTCCAGTATCCAAATCGGCACTGCCTGGATTGCGCCACTCGGTTCGAAAGACAATCTTGTACATGACCGTGGCAGCAATAATCAAAATGAGTCCGATGGTATACGAGAAGAAGTTATATGCTGAGAAGGATTCGTCGATCTGTCATCGATTAGTCAATTCATTAAAAAAAAATGGGGTTATGGTGAAGGTGTGTGGTAGATAGAGGGCGTCTTACTGGCTTGATTCCCAGATAGAGAATACAGACGAGAAGTAATGTTGAGATGATAAGGGCAGTGACCGGGCCTAGTGGCCATAGGGGGGAGTGCCATGCGTAAGCTGGACTTGTTAGGAGGGTGCTGTTTTGTGCTTTGATGGCAGCGCGGAAGCGGAACGAGGTGAAGGCGATGATGGCCCAGTTGATGAAGAAGGAGGCGCTGGTTATGGCGATGAGCCAATTGAGGACTTCGAGACCACCGGCTATGTTCCATGAGTTAGTAATGCTAGGGTGGGGGGCTTATTGATGAGGTATAACAGGCACTTGGGGGAAGGGGCTAACCGCTCAAGCTCATGTAGGTAAGTATGACTGCCGCAACGGAAGTAATGGCAAGTGCCCATCTTGGACGACCCTTTTCGTCGACCTTGGCAATGAACGAGGGTAGTAGGTTCTGGAGGGCCATAGTGCGGAGAATGCGGGATGGGAGGAATATGCATTCTAGAGCGATGGCCAAGATCCCGATAATTAAGCATGCATTAATTAAACTGGGAATACCTCTGATTCCTGCATCTTCGACGGCAATCACAAAAGGGGATGTAGTCACACTGGAACCGCCTAGGAGGCGTGAATCGTCTGAGGGAACAATGATCGAGACAAGAACCACAGAAACCAGATAGAAGACTGCCACTCGCCATGGAACTAGATTGGCTGCATGTGCCATGGAGTAGCGAGGAGATTCGGCTTCACCGCCCATGACTCCGATGAAGACCTGGTCACCGGTGCCCCAGATAGCAAGTAGTGCGGCGTTGGCAAAGCCCTACATTGAATTGCTGAGTTAAGAGTGGAAAAGGGTGTGGAAACGGATGTACTCACTCCGAAGCCGTTCTTAAAGGCCGGTAGGTCCGTCCATGTGCTTCCGTCTCGCACATACCCTGATGGACCGGCACCACCGATTATCGCCAGCGAGATTATGGTGATAAAGAAGAATAGTAGCACCTTGACCAAGGAGCCGAAGTATTCAAGCCAGCCAAAATACTTGTTAGGCACCAAGAACACCGCCAGACAGAAGACCAGAAATATCGTGACTACCTCAGTTGTAAGCAGGTGCCGTGCGAGTAATCTGGAAGCAGACTCACGCAAAGCTGCTTCAGGAATGGCTCCGGAGGACCAGAAGCCCACTAAAAGCACGAAAAAGGTCGCTTCCGACGCAAACACAGACGTCCATCCTGGAAATAGGGCGAGTTCAGAAGACCGTTCCGAAAAGCTTAGTGCCTGTCCACTCACCTAGCCATTCCGCAAGGCCAGCACCAAACGCCAATGCTGGGTCAACCCATCGATCGGCGTAGTCGATGTAATTGCCTGACGTGGGAAAAGCAATTGTCATCTCAGCCAATGTTTGCAGGTTGGCCCAAACTCCGATGCAGACGATTAAATAACCTATGAACATGTTTCCTGGGCCTCCCTCAGCCAGGGCCTTCCCCGTCGCAATGAATAAGCCACTTCCGACATTGGAACCCAAGGATATTATCTGTTTCAATCAGCATGTGTCTGTGGCGAGGGGCATGCAGACATGGGAGCGTACGTGGATCAGCCGTGGGGTTAATGTTCGATGCAATGTCCCAAATCCTTCCACGTCGGAGTCTATCTGACCTTCATCCACTGAGTGTGTGGGAGTGAGATCTACTGGTTTCTCATTGCACACTTTCGATGAGCTTCCTGGTCCATTGGTATCTTTCAATTGGGAGTCCATTGCAGCAGGTCTAGTACTAGATTGACTTCTGGGTCATTAAATGAGTGCCAAAGCGAGGAAAGATAAAGAGGATCTTTAAATAAAGGTGTTGCATATAGGGTATGTCGCTATCGGTATGTTAAGTCGGTCTCGCCTTCCCGACCCAGAATCTCCGCACTGATAAGAGGCAAGCAGCGGTCGATCCGACTCGCTCGTGACTTATCGCTGATCAGCCAAGCGGAATTCAGATCTTTTCAGTTGATTGCTGCTAAACCATGGGCGCTGTTAGCAAGATAAGGGGTGTCGCGGGTACTCGTTCTGGGTTAACTCAACACCAGCACCCGTAGCTCACCGGATCTTCCCAGGATCCGAGTCCACGGAATGCTCTGCATTCCAGGGAGGCCTCGAACGTGCCATAACTCCGGACAGCTTCGAGGGCTACATTGAACATACGGATGCCGGTGCCCTCACCAGATCGTTCTAGCCATCTAATGAAGGCCTGTCGTGTCTGAGGTTCAATGGCTTTACACGCTGCGACAAATCCCGGCCAGCATGTATTCGAAGATCGATCCCCAGCTATTTGCTTCTGCTTGTCGAACTCAGAGAGATGATGGATCGTCTGCTGAACGTAGGGCTGTAAAATTGTTGGGTTTATGCCCCTGACGCACCGATAGAAGTAAATGATCAAGGGGCAAGGTGGTGTCCTATCACAATGATCTGTCAGTAGATTGCACCTTAAAGCAGCTATCACCTCAAGGCAATACCGCTAAACAAAGGCTGCCTGCGTGCAGATAGCTCTTCCCAGGCAGTCTCGTGGATGAGGCCAGTGCGAGGAGATAGCCAACGTAGGCGCGGTGGGTCCGATGGGCGCTCACAGTCGAGCTTCTGCTTCTCACACATCAAACACCGAGGCCGCACTCGGTCGCATCTCACCTTTCTGGCTCGACAGCGGAAAAAGGCAGCGTGGAATGCCTTGATGTGCCGTCTGTATCCTATTCTGAGTTGCTCAAGCAAGGCTATCTCGACAAGTCAGTCAGTCAGTAGTATGGTTGCGATATTTGCACTCATGATGATTGGCTGTTCATGCGGGGCTTTACCCATGATATGTTATCGCCTTGAGACACCCAGTGATTGATTTGCCATTCATGTCCGTCACAGGACGGCCAGGTGCGGAGAAGCGCCTGGGATGATTGGAGATTGCGGCTCCACCTGCCAAAACAGCCTGGAGATACTCCGCTTCGGGGTCACATACTTGAACCAAACTGCTACCAGAGGAGATAAGAAGCCATCAAGCCGCTCAAAATACGGAATTCCATCGTGTTATAGCACCAGCACAGACTTCCTCTGCAGCTATGACTGTCAAGCAGCTCCCAATCCGACGCATCGACCGGGCCGACGTGGAGGCCATCATCCAAGCTATCATCGAGGATGGCTGCAGTATCATCAAGGATTTCACCGATGTAGCGACTGTGAAGCAGGTTAATGAGGAGGTACAGCCCTACCTTGATGCCGACAAGCCATGGAAGGTAGGTGGACCGTCCCATCTAATCCTTGTTTGTCTAACAATATTCAGGGTGATCTTTTCCCACCCGAAACCCGCCGCTGTGCGAACCTCGCAGGTCGCAGCAAGTCTGCCCGGGAGAATTGGCTGATTGACCCGCTCACTCGTACATTAACAGCAAAATTCGTTGACAAGACGACTTCCAACTTCTACGGAGAAACGAAGCATACGTATACCAGCGAGGCGATATGCTCGATCGCGATGACTTTTGACATTGGGCCCGGCGCGAAGGCACAGCGGCTTCATCGTGACGACAAGAACTTTCATGTTGATCATGAAGATCAGAGCGCTACGGGCTATCGGGTGGGCTCGGATGTGATGATGGCATTCATGGTTCCCGGGATCAAGACAACAGTCGAGAATGGTGCTACCATCGCCATCCCCGGTAGTCACCTGTGGGGATCCGACCGGGCACCCAAGCTGGACGAGGCCGTGGCGGCGGAGATGAATGTGACCGACTGCTGGGTGATGCTGGGAGGACTGTACCATGCAGGGGGTGCGAATGTCACACAAAACGAACGACGGGTGGTACATGGCATGTTCTTCACGCGCGGATTCCATCGACAGGAGGAAAATGTCTATCTTGCCAACACAGCTGAAGAAGTTCTATCTTGGTCTCCGGAGGCTCAGAAAGTGATGGGATACGAGGTATCTAGCCCCAATATTGGCTTTGTGAACTTTCAGACCCCACTTCAGTATTTGCGCGGAGAGGGAGTCGGGGACGCATTTGTGGACTTTGACCCTTCCCAGGAGCAACCGAAATGAGTGGCAACTGATCCCAACCGCGTAGTTTGTCGTTGCACTGCAGCCATTAGTACAAGTGGTATCCTGAAGCCCAGTTAGTCTCCGATCTAAATTTGAAATAACACTTCTGAGATTATCTCTGATCGGCTTTGGGTATAGCGCCTTCCGAACAGGCCGCTGTCACGGAAAGCGACAGTATGCGAAAGAGTAGCCAGAGTTGAGACGTTAGTACACGTAAACCATTCATCGGGGAGACAGTCTCACTTAGATTAGCACATGCTAACTGGTAGAGAAGTCTAGAAGGCTTGAGATCGTGCCACGACAGCTACGTGTCCGACTAGTGTCAAAATGGACGACATAGGCATCCCTGTTCAGGTCTTGCTCCCACAACATCTCAGTGAAACCCGAGAAACCCCAGGTAACCGGGCACCGGGTAGCTGGAAATTCTTGGCTCCGTGATGCCCATGTCGACATGTACAAGGCAACAGACCGCAGGAGTGAGGCGGTCGGCTCCGTATCACCAACTCAAGGCATCCTTCCATCTGTCTTGGGGACGTTCTCAATGACTTTGCCACTCGCCAACTCGGCGGATAGGCAACCGCCGCATGACCGACATTCGCATCGGAACGATCCGACAGATGCGTCCCAACGTGCAACGGGTGAACGGGGAAACTACAGGAAGGCACATGGTATGACGCCTCTGCAGAGACGAGCCGTGGGAAATGCATCCGTTACGCATTGAGGTGAGGGGTTGTAGCGTTCATTGGCCTGCCGCGAGTTTTAGGTTACCACGCTAATCAAGTGGATTGTTCTGGACTCAAGTGTTTTCGTAGTAGATACTTCTACCCGTCCATAGTGGCCTTTTAATCTGACAATCGCCAATTGCAAGGTTTCAGATGTGATATAACTGCCGGTGATCGAAGAAGATTTGGATATCGCGAAGATTCTCGTCAGAAGCCACGATCGCAGGGACGATGGGCAGGGAACGTTCGAAAAGACGTGCGACGGGCTTTGGGGGCAGACACCGAGAGGAAATCGCATGTAATACAAGTAGCCCCTTCTGTGCTAACGGAATCAGTCATAGAGCATTGGCCTTGAGTACCAGGAGAGGATGGATCACGAGTCGGGTAAACGTTGGCGGTCAGACTCAATGGCACCACTCTGTCCATTGACGGGATTCCAAGGAATGCAGAAGAAGGTCAATCCCGACGAAGGGCGGGGAGTGGACCCATCGGACTTTCTTTGATTACGACCAGCCTGGAGGTTTTTCAGTCTCAGCCTCGGGGATGGGAGAACAGATTCTCCCCACTGATGACTAGCTATTATGCCGGTGAAGCTTATTACCAAGTCTGACTGGTCGGGGTCTAAGCCCGGCCTTTCCCAGGCTGGCGGTGTTGTCCTGGGGGGGAAACTGGGAGTGTGGGAGTGTGGGAGTGACGAACGGGGGTGTGCATATGATGATTCTTTTGGGCCGTGCAGAAGTGCGCCGTCGGACGTGGGTAGCACATCCCCTATGCAGGTAGGAGGTTGGCCCATCATTCGCATCACCGCGAAGTGCAACATACAAAATCAGTAAATAGTCAACGCGGGACGGACACCCCGGGGCTTACCCAAAACAGTAGGAACCCTCAGTTGCAGGTATCTCCACTGTGATGGGGGAAAGTGACCATTCAGGAGAGGAAAAGACAGGAAACCAGCAGTACGGAGAGCCCCTGTTGGTGAGATGTTGGGAGGGGATCCACTTCGTATCGCTGCAGAATGGTGGATCCCCGGCTGAGTCTGAGGGTTGAGAGAGAGACTCTCACTGACTTCGGGAATTGCGAACACCCCGGCTATCTTAGTCTGGATAGGGAAATAATGGGCCCGCCCAAGTCCATACTTTTGTCGTTAACTTTCAGCTGGCACGGCCGCACGTCAAAGCAGGGAAACTCTAATATCCTTTCAAGGCCTCTAGCGAGAGTCTATAGGCGACAGGTACCACCGTATGCTGTATGACACCCAGGGTCAGTTCAGTTAGTGAGTGGAGGGCAAAATCCCCGGGCCCGCACAGTTGCGGGAAAGGCCCAAAGTTGGCAGAAAACCGGATTCCCGTCATGGTGCCTTGAAAGTGCCTTTGGGTGCCTTGCCCACAATGGCCTCGACCATGGGTTTAAGGTTCATTTTTCGTTATTGAACAGAGTTAAGGGAGATTTGTCATGGCGATGCGTGAATCATGCACAAAGTACTTTACTTCACTTTACTTACGGGCTTACAGCAGCCGGGCGGCCGATCCGCCCTCGTCCCCTCCCCTTCAGCCCGGCCAACCACCGACATTGGATTCTCGCTCCTCGCGTTGCAGAAAGGCAGCGACTGCCTATCAGCGGGGTTCATTCTTCAGTGGTGCTCGAATCGCTGCCGCTGCCGTCCGTCCAGCCCTGGATGTTCACCAATTGACGCTCCAACTAGAGGCCATAGTTCGCACGGGCCCGGTCCACTAAAGGGGGCCTGTCAAACTCCACTGCAGAATCCGTGACCGGGATTTCTGGCGCGGACCCAAGCCCTCGGGACAACTATGTTTGTCGGTCTGTCTGTCTGTCTGTTCCCCTGCTACCCACAAACGACTATCTAGATATATCTGCACGTCCCGTCAGGATCCTCACCGTTTTGTGATCTCCTCTTTCCTCATGTATCCCCTCCTTTGGCATCATGGGCTTGATCCAAGGCCTGGTGGCCGGCCTTTCATCGGTCGCTGACTCCCCTATTGCCGTGTGTGCTGTCTTGACAGCAACCTTGATTGTCTACTCCGTCGGATTGGGAATCTATCGGCTCACCTTTCATCCCTTAGCCAAGTTTCCTGGTCCCAAGCTGGCTGCTTTGACATACTGGTATGAAACCTACTATGAGGTTTTCAAGTCGCCTGGGGGGCAGTTCCTGTTCCAATACCACAAACTGCACGACAAGTATGGTGAGTCACGAAAGTATGGGTGAATCCCTTCGCAAACAGCACTGGCAAGCTGACATGGCCACCACGATTATCGTAGGACCCATCGTTCGCATCAGCCCGAATGAGATCCACATCAGAGACGCGTCGTTCTTTGAGGAGATGTTCTCCAATTCCCTGCCATGGAATAAGCCAGAACATCTCCAGTATCGCTTCGACAATGCGCTGGGTACCTTCTCGACCCCAAAGCATGAGGCTCATAAGCCCAGGCGCGCCGCGCTCAATCCGTTCTTCTCTAAGCGGGCTATTACAAATGCTACCCCCATGATGCAGGACAAGCTCTACAAGCTCTGCGATCGGCTTCGTCGGGAATACCAAGGCACTGGGAAGGTTTTACGTCTCGACTGGATGTGGGGGTGTATTGCGTCGGACATCATTGTTCATTACTGCTTCAACGATGGTTATGGCTTCATCAATGCCCCGGACTTTCGATCCGTCTTTATCCAGGCCATGTTTGATTTACTCGACATGGTGCATGTTCTAGTCCAGTTCCCTTGGGTGGGTGTAATTCTGAATAGACTGCCCCAGAAGGTTGTGGAAGCAGTGAATCCTGGGCTGAAGTCGATCAACCATTACAATAGGGTAAGTCTCATATACATGTACACTATGCTCCCAGTGTCACTGCTAACCGCCACAGGAAATGGCATCCCAGATCACGGATATCCTCCGAAGCAAAGAATACGGGACGATGAAAGAATCTCAACGCAAAACTGTCTTCAACGCTCTGCTAGAAGGCGGTCTACCACCTGAGGAGCTGACGCTGCGACGACTCCGCGAGGAAGCCTTTACCGTCATCGGAGCCGGCTTCGAGACCACGCGATATGCTCTGGCTGTCGCCAGTTACCACATTCTTAGCACTCCGTCGATATACAAGCGTCTGCGTGAAGAGTTGATAACAGCGATCCCCGATCCGACCAACTTTCCCCCACTGAGCGAGCTAGAAAAGCTCCCCTACCTGACTGGATGTCTCCAAGAATGTGCGTCTCCTTTCCTTCATGCTTTACTGCCAAATACCCATACCCTCAACTAACATGACACCTACGAACCAGGCATCCGCATGTCCTACGGTATCGTGCAACGCTCACCCCGCGTCAGCGACAAATTCCCCCTCATCTACAAGACGTGGACCATTCCTGCCGGCACCATCATCAGCATGGACAACTACTCAGTCTCGCACGACGAAGCGATCTTCCCCGATTCGTTCACCTTTAAGCCCGAGCGCTGGCTCGACGACCCCGTCGCGCCAGACGGGCGGAAACTCACGCGCTATCTCGTCTCGTTTGGTCGCGGCACCCGCTCGTGTCTTGGCATCAACCTCGCTTACGCGGAAATGTACATTTCGTTGGCGAATGTGTATCGGAACTTTGAGTTTGAGCTGTTTGAGACGAGCCGTGAGTCGGTGGATGTCTACCGGGATATGTTTCTGCCGCATCCGAAGCCCGGGACTCAGGGCGTGAGGGTGAAGGTGTTGTAGGGATATTAGAACTGTACAGGGATGGATGATGATAGGGGTATATATAGAGTTGCAATATACCTTGTCAAGTGCATGAGTAGCTCAGGTATTCGTCATCAGTGGCATATACCCCACAGGACACGTCGCATGCTTACCAACAACCTATAACGAATCAATTTATCGCACATATAACATCAGGTATTACGCACAGGCCACGCAAAGATTCGAAACACTACAGACTATTATGACCATCTCCAGTACTTCGTAATCCATGTATACTTCACTAACAGCCCCGTCGCTTCAACGCTCAACATATCCACCTATTACCCCTAAACCAAAATTCCACCTCTCCAAATACCATAACTATTGATATCCATAAACACAACATCCACCCACCTATGCCATCCCTACACTTAAAACAGATCATCAGTAATGTCCACAACTGAATGCCCGATACATCCCAAACAAACACACCACACCGATCAGATTACATCAAGCCGAATACACACACGTCCTGCATACCGCGGAACGCCACACTCGATATATATCCATATTTGCTTTTTCAAAGGTGGGAAATAGCGCTAAACCTTACATCGATCCAGCCATGAGGAGCAGGGTGGATTATTATTAATTGATTACTAGGTACTTGGTTTGGTGTGCGGGTAAATCCAGGGTGGGTAAGGAGTTATATCTACCGGATTTAGTAGAGCAATACTACTTACTGCGTGGATGGATAGAGTATATGGGTGCGAACAGCTGTTAACTGCTTCGGAAGTGATGTGTTTATTGGAAATATCGCAGTATAATGGTGATGTACATGCATCTCTTCCGTTGGCCCGGCGTGTGTGTAATAACCAACGTGATTCCTCTATAATAAAAGTTTTGTGGAGCTTGAGAAAAGCAATTTGCACATCATAATGTTGCGATGCATAGCTTGCAAGGATGGGGTGATGTATTCCATGCAGTTTTCATGTTTTATTTTTCGAGGGTATAATAGTGCTTTTATTTCCAGATTTGATTTTGGTTTTATCTCAGTATCTGGCTAGAGCTTTGCAGTCGATATTTGACAAAACCGTGAATTATATACCTATTGATAGTTTCTTTGACAGTTGTAACAGTTAATATCATTTACTTGGGAATCCAGAAATTATAAATTCCCATTTGCTCCTCTACTATACAGCTTTTTCAATACACCCACCCAACAAACACCATACCATCATCCCAAAAGCACAATATTCCCCAATGTTATGGAATGACAGCTGAACTACCATCATAATCGACCACCCAACCTATACTCCAAACACCAACCCACTCTCAAAGAAACCCACCTAAAGCTCCTCCGGCGGCCTCGTAATCCCCGTCAACTTATCCCTAAACCAATCCAACCCATTAGCCCAACCCCAACCCCCCAAATCACAGAACGAAAGGAGAGAAAAAAAAAACATACCCATTAACCTTCTTCATCAGCGCCCCAAACCCCTGATGATCATAATCCCTCTCACTCCACATATCCTTATGATAAACCACCCTCTCTCCATCCCCATCCCCACCTCCACCACCCTGCAACCTCAAACTCACCAAACTATCCTCCGTCCTGGAGGCTCCAATCCCCCGAAACGTATACCTCTGTCTCTGCTTCCAGACCATCTCATCCTCCGTGTTCGACACCACCTCCGTCCCTAGGTTCTCACTCTTGCTGAAGAGCTTGGGGATGCCGTACCATTGGCCGGCTATTTTGTACCTATTTCCCGGTTATTAGGATTGAATGGATGGGGATATTGGGGGTCAGGAAGAGAGGTAGGCTACCGCGTATCACAATAACTGAACGGATCGTCGTACACGGCTTGCTCGGCGTAGACGCTCATGTCCTCGGCGGAGGCACTACCGCAGTATAGCGCAATGATGTGGTCTTGGATGGATTGACGGGATGGGGGCAGGGGAAGGGAGTTCTCGGGGTGGGGGGTGTAGTCGACTTCGTGGGCGGCGTTGTGGGGGAGGTCCGGGTGCGGTTCGATGCCGCGTTGGTTGGGGTGAGGGGAGGTGGTGGGGGGCATTTTGGTGGTTGATTCTGTGTACTGTGTTATTGTAGGATCTGGAGTTGTGTAGAGATCAAGGGGATGGGAAGATTGGTGTTGTTATGTAGATTTGCTATGGAGGATATACAAGTGCTTTGCAGATATGGTAAAGTTATATATGACGTCATGGAGGTGTCAGGGAGATGCTGAAAAGTCAATTCGATATTAAGTTTCGCACATCCAGCTGTTTGAAATCAATGCTTGACCATTCATTAACTCAATTTATATACTACTAAAGAAAGAGGCTGGGTTGGCCGTCGCCTGCGCGCTCAACACCCGTAGCCCGAACAAATTATCAGATAGCCTCCCGTTGGTATCATCACGGACGCAACAATCATAACCCAAAACATTTTGAACAATCGTCTGGCATGCTACGCAGAACTCTCCTGCGCCATCATACGGGCTGCCACACTCCCCGACGCTCGCGGATAGGTAATGACTTCTTCGCCATACAATCCTCCACTGAAGTCATGCCCCCATCCTCCTCCTCCAGGAGTATAAATGACAGCGCGATCACCGGCCTCCATTTTCACCATGTTCTTCGCTCCCATGTTTACCCATCGCCACTCCTCCCCTTCCACCCCCTTTATCTTGCGAACCAAGTAGTTTGCTCCACACTGTCCAGGTTCACCTCCGTTCATTCCATAAGGTGCAACAGTACGGCGCTCGGTGATGACACTGAAGCTCAGCGGAGCGCGGCACTCGATGTCTCGCACCACACCATCACCACCCCTGTTCATTCCTTTCCCTCCCGTGCCCGGGCGGATGGCGAATTCACGCAGGATAACCGGGTAGCGCTTTTCTAGACTCTCCGGATCAGTGATCCGCGTGTTGGTCATATGCGTATGTACACCGGATGCCCCCGGCTGGGAAGATGTCGCTCCGGAGCCACCACCGATTGTCTCCCCAAACGCGTATGCGTATCCGTTGAGCTTCTTGCCCTCGGCATCTTTGCCGCCCTCGCCGAAAAACCCAATACAATTCATGCAGCCGTGAGAGGCGGCAGCGGCTCGGAAGGCTTTCAGGATGACATCCACAATTCGCTGCGATGTCTGGGTGTTCCCAGCGCACACAGCGGGGCCTGCGGATGGATTCAGAAATGTGCCCTTGGGTAGGACAACATTGATAGGTGTCAGGCAGCCCTGGTTTAAGGGGATGTCACTGCCGATGAGGACACGTAGGCTGTATATAATGGCTGAGTAGGTGATTGCCGGTGGCGCATTGATATTGCTGAGCAGCTCGCAATCGGTCCCAGTAAAGTCAAACACAGCAGACCCATCGCGACCAATCATGACAGTAAGCTTGATTCGTGAACCATTATCCATTCGGTCTTCCGCCACGAGCTGGGTGCCTTTCATAATGATAGTGGCGCGAAGAAAGTCCCGCACCGCCCATTCAGCATTCGATTGGATGCCCTTCATGTACCTCTGCACCACTGGTAGTGTGTATTCCTTGATCAGATCCTGCACCAATATCACGCCCTTGTGGTTCGCCGCAACCTGCGCCTTGAGGTCGGAAATATTGTCCGACACATGTCGGCTCCCTGTGCAACCTGGGTATTCGCCTGGACGAAGGAGGATCTCGGCGATACCAGATTCATCAAAGTCTCCCGCATGGATGAGCTTGAACGATCTGATCGCAGCACCCTCCTGCCATAGCTCTGTGGAGTCTGGTGGCATGGATGTTCCCCCAAGGCCACCAATATCAGTGTGGTGACCACGCGAAGCCACATAAAATGCAACCCGCTCGGACGTCTCGAAAACTGGGGTGATCACAGTGATATCAGGCAAGTGTGTACCACCGGCCTCAGGATGGTTGGACACCAGAACATCCCCCGGAACAAGCTTTCCTTTGTGGAGCTCGTGCTGGTACTTGACTGCGTAGCTCATAGAGCCAAGATGTACTGGGACATGGGGTGCATTCGCGACCAGCCCTCCTGCATTACGTTAGTTAATCTATTGGGGTTCATCATCTGCCAACATACCATCTGGCCCAAATAATGCACAAGAGAAATCCAGTCGCTCCTTAATGTTGAGTGACACGGCTGTCTTCTGTAGAACACGACCCATCTGCTCAGCAATACTCATGAAACGATGTGCAAATAACGAGAGCTGGATGCTGTGCGTAGAGTCAGGATCCCGTATTATCTGGCTGGATGTGTCTTTGATCTGGATAACCACGTGGTTACTCAAGACTCTGGCTTCTGCCCCGGGCGTGATCACCAAGGTCTGTGTCTGATCGATGATAATAGCTGGTCCAGTGATAAGAGTCAGTGGATCTAGCTTGGGCAGTAGAAACACGGGCACCGAAAGCTTTCCAGTTCCGGGGAAGTAGACTTTTGTCTGTGACTATTAGCACTGGCACGATTAAGTAAATGTCGAGTCTCATACCGTTCGCTCTACCATTTCCTGCGGTGCACCACTGAAAGAGGCGTACTTCAGCTTTTGGCCCAGTCTCTGCCCATCTGATCTCTCAAGCGCGTTACAAGTCCCAACGCCTCGAACGCGCACGTCGTCCACAATGATCGGTCTTTCATCAGGAGACAGAAAGGCAAATTCCCGCAGATGCATCCTTTTGAATTCCTCCTTGAAATCGCCATCTGCTGGCTCCAGAACCATAATCGCTGTCTCAGTTCCCTGATATCTCATGTTGAGATATCGCTGGTAGGATATGTCGCCATTTGAAATCCCCTGGCCGTTTAGCTGGCGGCAAACCTTATCACGCAGCCGTGATAGCCGATCGAGAAGCCTGCTACGGGATTCATCCCCGTAAACTTCATTAACTGGCTCTTGAGCTTCCTGCACAAAGTCTGCGAGCGCCATTCCTGATGTACTTGTTCAGCTCGTTTCCACATTTGAGAGGTGTGACTGCATACCGTAGGCGGAAAGGATACTTGAATATTTGTGGATGATGACGGTGGATATTCCTAGTTTGCGAGCAACGTCGCAAGCGTGCTGTCCTCCAGCACCTCCGAAAACACTTAAATGATGGTTTGCTGGCAAGCAGTCAATACTGGAAGACAGACTTTTAGGACATGCACGTACCTATGTCATATCCCTTGCCTTCTGTCAAAGCTCGGATTGGCCGGCACATTGCTTCGTTAGCAACGTCAAGAAATCCCCAAGCTACCTCTTCAGGACTCATTTTATTCCCAGTGTCGGAGTAAATGGTCGCTGTTAAATCTGCAAACATTCGCTGCACTGTGTCCAAATCTAGTGCCTCACTTTCATTCTTGCCGAATATTTTCGGGAAATAATCCGGAAGCAACCTTCCGAGGAAGAGGTTTGCATCAGTCACTGTCAGAGGCCCGCGTTTCCGATAGCATGCAGGTCCTGGATGTGACGATGCACTCTCTGGGCCGACTGCGAAAAGACGCTTCCTCCAGGCCAAAATAGAGCCACCGCCCGCAGCGACCGTGTTTATATCTAGTTGAGGGCTCTGTATCGCCACGCCAGCAGTAGTGGTCTCAAAGATATGCTCAAGCTGCCCTCCGTACCGTGACACATCTGTTGAGGTTCCGCCCATGTCGAAACCAACCACCGGGACCTTGGAAATCTCGTCGTAACTAGTCTGAGCGTAACCAACAACGCCCCCTAGCAAATTAGCATCAGACGACAATTAGGTAGAAGGTAGCTCTTACCTGCAGGACCGCTCAAGAGGCCTTTGATTCCGCTGAATTGGTTGTGGCTAACGAGCCCTCCGTCGGACTGCATGAATTCGCACCTCACACCCTCTAGGTTTCCACCCTCAAACCCCTTCATGAATCCAGCTAAATACCTTCTAATTTCAGGGGTGACGTATGCATCTGCTGATGCTGAACTGCCTCGGGGTACCATCTTGATCATATTGGCTGCCACGGCAGAGGACAATGAAATATGACTGAAACCTTCCTCTATGGCTAACTGATGAACTCTCACCTCGTGGTCTGGAAATATATGGGAGTGGGTCAAGCAGACAGCAAGCGTGTCAAACCCCTTACCACGGAGCTCCCTGAGTACACGCCGGACTTGTTCGTCGTCGATTGGCTTCAGAATACGCACCATATCACCGCTTGTACCACGGACCAGGACGTCGGGTATTTCTTTGGTGGTATTGAAGAGCCCATCGACATCTTCATCGAATCCCTCAATCGTCACTCTAGCATCAATTTCATGGACTTCATCGTACAAAACAGCCGGCTTGACAATGTTGAGTTCGAAGAGTCGAGGTCGTGACTGGTATCCGATGTTCAGTAAGTCGCGGAATCCTTTGGTTACGAGAAATGCATGCCGGGTGCCTTTCCTCTCAAGCAGAGCGTTCGTCGCAACAGTTGTTCCCATACGAATAAACTCTAGGTCTGTCTTCGGAAGTGGCTGGCTGCGAGGGATCTCCTTGCCGTAGTATAAAGATAGTACGCGACGTATACCTGACACAGTGAGCCCTTGATCATGGTGTGGTGTCAAATTGCAATACCCTCTGTGGGTGCATCATCATAATTGGACGGATCAACCGAAAGGAGCTTGAGGACAATGTCTGACCGTCCAGGCAGACCGGCCCAGACGTCAGTGAAAGTGCCCCCTCGGTCTTAGATAAAGCCAAGCCAGATTAGCGAAATTTTTCCTGGGTTAGTGGATATGGAAATCCTCACCGATTGCAATTTTCACCTTTCCCACACCTACATTCATGGTGGATGGAAACTGTGGTTGATCTGCTACAAGAAATCTTTTCCGGCACTGCAGGTTACTGTCTTTTATAGCCTGGTTTCACTGATCGGACAGAACACCGCTGCACCTGCTCGACAGGCTGTCCTGGGAGCGAGGAAGGTCCAAACGAGTCTCTGACGGATCCATCCGCCGATAACCCATGATTCTCGGCCCAAAGCCGGTCATTCTCAGCAGTCTGTGGGAGCATGACTCGACGCGAGTGCATGGCAGGACGATATTGTCACTTCCGGCTGCAAACCTGCTGCCGCATTGGGCTAAGAAAAGAGGGGAAGGAACAAGGGCCTCAGGCGCCGGTGCTCTGTAAGGCCGCATCTCTGGTCAACCGATAATTTATCCATCAATAATTTGATAACCAGCCGCCCAGCAGCTCCACTGTCGGACATTGTAGATTAATACCCCTCTTCAGAATGATGTGATTGCCAGTACTAGAACTTGACTGGCTTATGCATCGGACATGGCCGCGTTGGGGGCACCAATGAGTGTGCCAGATTAGTGTGACAGTGATTAGACCCCTGCAAGCGCTTCCCACCCGAGGGAAGCCTTCCAGCGCCCGGCGCAGTAGTCTTCGCAGAGATTTTCTTGACGGGGGTGGTGCAACTAGCAGAGCGGGAAACGATAGTAGAATATATATCTCTCCCTATAACTGGTCTCCACCGCGCACAAATCGGGGACGTTCAGTTGTTAGTATGGCACGTGAACCCATCCCGTGATTCACCGACCCTAGTAGATCGCCATGGGAGAGACGAACACAGCAGTAGAGATGTCAACATTACCACTAGGGAAGATGGAGATCGAAAAGGAAGTTGATGGAGCTGCTGCGTACCTTGCTCAAAGCACAAGTTATCCTCCCATGACATTGGAAGTGGAAAGAAAATTGTTGCGCAAGATCGACTGCATTCTAGTTCCTATGGTAAGCTTCTTACCAGACCATAAGCATTACGTCTACTGATCAAGGCCAGCTTCTGCTCACCGCCACTCTCGGGGCAGTGGACAAGGTTGCTCTCAGTACTGCGGCAATCTACGGACTGGAGAAAGGTATTGATGGCCATCGCTATCGCATATTGCCCTAACAAGTATCTAGATCTTCACCTCGTTGGTCAACAATACTCCTGGGCGGGATCAATTTTATCTATCGGTGTACGTGTTTGTTACTGTTGTCCATTGCCCAAAATCTGACACTGAGGAAGGCCATCATTGGGATGTGCCCTTCTTCCTTCCTCGTACAGCGACTCCCATCCGCAAAATATCTTTCTTCGTGCTCCCTCGGCTGGTCCTGCTTAGCTCTGCTGATACCCGCATCGAAAAACTGGAACGGGCTGATGGCGCTGAGGTTTTTTATGGGTATGTTCTCAAGGTACACTCAACAACACTGATAAGGACGCCATGATAGTGATATCCCTAATCTAGGCTACCTTGAAGCAATCATCGTCCCAACGATTAGTCTCATCGTCGCCGGCTTCTATAAAAAGGCGGAACAACCTCCACGAAATGCAATTGTGTTCGCTGCTTTCAGCTCCGTGATCAATGGGTTCCTGTCTTGGGCAGTCGGGCATATCCCCGACTCTGCACCTCTGGCTATCTGGCAATATCTTTACCTGATTGTCGGTAAGTGAATCACCTATCATAGTACTGCGATCTGCTAAGTACTTAGGCTCTCTTTCCGCAGTGTGGTCCATAATAGCGTTCGTGCTTCTACCAGAATCGCCGATGAACGCCTTCTTTTTCACCGACCAGGAAAGGTTCTATGCAACCCAACGTCTGACGGAAAACCAAACCGGCATCATAAACAAAGAATGGAAACGGGAACAGGCTCTTGAAGCTGTGTTGGATGCCAAAACTTGGATTCTGTTTTCCTTCAACATAGCTATCAACATTCCTAATGGAGGTAAACTGTCTTCTCGTGTGTAGCTCTACTATCGCTTACGATATAGGTCTGACTACGTTTAGTGGCATCCTTATCAACAATCTTGGCTTCACTGCGGTTAAGGCCTCCCTCCTGAACATGCCGACCGGGGTAATGTCCACTTTATCTGCGTTTTCCTTCTCCTGGCTAGCCGCACGCTGGACAAATCGAAGGTGCCTCGTTACGATGATGGCATGCTGTTTGCCCATTGCCGGATCGGCCTTGGTGTACTCCCTCCCACGAACAAACGTTGCAGGGCAAATAGTCGGAATCTACCTCGTAGGTCCTTCCAGCCGTTGACCAGTATTCATGCTCACAGAGCTCTAGCTTTACACTTACTTTGGCCCGTACGTAGTCGGTAAGTGCTGTCTGTCATGTGTATTTTTCCCTATCTTGCAAGCTGACAAGCAAGGAATCTCCATGGCGCAAGCTAATACTGCTGGACACACGAAAAAGACTGTGCAGTACTCCATTTTATATATAGGATACGCCCTTGGTGAGTCTATGCTGGATAATTATTTTTCATAAGATTGTGTCATCTTTGCTTTTATTTCCACTTACTAATGTAATTGAAGGAAATCTCATCGGACCCCAAACCTTCCGTGCTAGTCAAGCGCCCGCCTACACAGGCGGATTTATCGCCATGTTAATATGCTACTGCATATGCGTCGGACTGATGGGTATTTACTGGGTGTTGGTCTTGAAATACAACCGACGACATGCCAACATTGACCCAGACTCACAAGTTACAAATGAATATTTGACAGAAGCTTTTGCCGATAGAACGGACTTCCAACAGACGAATTTTAGATATACTACATGACACAACACCTTCCGAAGAGGACGTTTGGCTATTTATGCTCTCTTATAAAAGCCTTGAATAGAGTAATAACCTATTATGTCTCAGCCTAATCAGCCAACACAATCCAATGGCAGATGTGTGGCTAGCAATTCACTCGATGTGCTATCTCTAGGCCCGGATTCCCACTTCCGATACATTCCGGATAGCTATAATGAGTGGCAGGGATGTGGTGTGGCCGCGTCACTCTAAGAGCTGCAGCTAGTCGTAGTTTGGTGCTGTTAATATAAGCGCCGGCCCATTCCCCGCTCTTCCGGCGGGCTGCCTCCTTCCTTCCATTACGCCCCCTAACAGACGCAGGCCACGACGACGGCCCGGGACACACTTCCACCTGTAACCGCCCCTCATTTCGTATGTGCCACGTACATGCATGCCATCTTCTCCGAAAATGTCGGTTGGGAATCATCGTCCCTCTGGTTGCTTTCAGTGTAAAGGTACGGACCTGAACATGAAGAATTCTCGAGGCGGGCATATTGACGCCGGATGCAGCACTTGGCCTGCGCTGCATTGGAGATCTCCCCCGCTGTACACGATGCAGAACTCTGGATTTGACGTGCGAGGAGTTTACGTTTGTGGAGGAACCCGTGGAGCAAGGAATTAGCCTAGGCCGTAGAGGTGGGTTTCACCAGATGAGCGTTATTGGCATTATCATAGGTATGGCTCATGATTGTCCATAGGAACGTGGTCAAAACAACAGAGAAGTATTCTAGATCTACCCGCCTCTAAGCCCGCTCATCGAGAGATGGTATCGCTGGACGAGTACAGTGGCCGGTGGGTATTCCTTAATCTCACTGTGAAGAATTACCTCGAGGACACAGGCGAGGTAGACTATGTTTCCGACAATGAGGACACAGTCATGCAGGGCTTGTCTGGTGAATCGGATGATGCGCTTCAACTACGCTCTGTCCTAAGCCATCCGCTTTCCGCATACTCCCATTCTGAGAGTTATCTGCTCCAATACTTTATTCAGAGTATCGGGCCGGATTGTTCGCTCAGCAGCATTGACAACCCATACATCACTTTGCTGACACCACTTGCTTTCTGCCATCCAGCTCTCCGGAATGCCATGGTGTCTGTAGCAGCGAATCAGCTTCGCTTACTTGGTGATGCCCGATATGCCAACGAGGCGGCACTTTACAAGAATAGAGCGATACAGGGATTGCAGCAGGCAGTCGAGCTCCAGAATATAGATGATGGCATAATAGGCACTATTCTGATGTTGTGCTTTTACGATGTACGTGATATGGTGGACATTGGCTTTAACAACTGCTGACATGGCAACTCACAGATATCGGATAAATGCGATTCATCTTGGGTAAAACATCTCGAAGCAGGTCTGGACCTCTTGGACTGCCTGCCTTGTAGTGCTTCGTCAAGCCAGGGGTTGCGAAGGTTTTTCCAAATGTATTTTGTCGCTCACGCTATCATGCGTCGGACGGCATCGCCAGGAATGATGTATGAAAATGGGCGATATGGTTGGTCAGAAAACGATAATCTTGATGAGGTTTGTCCCACATGAACTTCGTCGATTCCGATTCTGATCTTTTGTTAGATTGATACAATAATGGGCTGCTCACGGCGGCTCATGGGGATGATCAATGACATTTCTGATCTACCTTCCGATGAGCATATGGTAAACGTACATCTCCTCAGCTTTCAACTCAGCAAATCGACACGCGTCTAATGGCACCACAGAAAACCACAAACGCTGGGCCAGCAGATACCTACATATCAAGAGCAAATCGCCTTGCTTGCTCCCTCATCAACCTCGCTCAGACCCTCCCACCCCACCTACAACACAGAGAAGATATAGCTCGAATCGCCGAAACGAAGCGTCTAGCAGCATTACTGTACTTGATCGAGCGGGTCGGCTCCACTACCTATCGCAGGCAATTCATCCCAAGAACGGATAAGCGCACATTAGTGAATAAGATGATTGATCTCATCCAGAGTCTTCCTGATTCTGCCACTCTACTGTGGCCATTATACGTTCTCGGGCAGACCGCACTGGATGATCAGGATCATCGCCGGTTCGTGATGGATCGACTAGAGCGGATAGAACGGACACGGAACCTAGGGAGTGTCCGACGAGCCAGGACAGCGATGAAAGATACGTTTCGGATTATGGATATGCGATATACGGTTCGACGGAGGGATGGGAGGTTTGGAAATATTAGTCTGGCTTGACCGTTCCCGTGAGGTGATATTAGAGAAGCTCCATGCATGCTCGTCATTCCTCTATCCCAATGTACCACATAGCTCTACCCCATCATAGGCACAACTAAGCAACATACACAACCTTCAACACCCAGCAAAACTCCTCTCCATCCCACGCCCCCTCAGGAACCCTAAACGTAAATCCCTCCGTCGCACTCCCCTCCCACTCAACCTCTACCTCCCCTTCCTCATCGCCATCCACCACAACAACTCTATCCCCCCTCAACAATGGCACCGCCGCATCCACAAACACCTTCTTCCCCGGATCCTCCAGAAAAAACAAATAAAACGCCTCATTCGTCTGCGTAAACCTCACCCCGACCTCCCCACCACCACCTGTCACACCAACCGCCTCACTCCTCACCCACCAAACCCTCGTCCCAAACACCGCCTCCTCATGTCCTCGAATCCACTCCCCAGCCCTCCTCAATTCCCTCTCCTCCCTCTCGACAATACTCCCATCCGCGCGCGGCCCAACATCCAACAAAAAATTCCCATTCTTACTCACCATATCCACCAAATCCCTGACCACCGTACTAGCATTCATATAACTTCTTTCCGCAGTCGCCCGATTAAACCCATAACTATACGGATCCATGCCCATATTACTCTCCCACTTGCGCAACTGTGCCGAACTAAACGTCGCATACTCGGGCGTATCGAAGTCGGACACTTCCGCGACCCCGCACCGCGAATTAATTGCCACTTGGCGATTATCTGCACGCGCGGAATTGAACCATTCGCTAGCGAAAGACGCAGTCCCGTTCGCGGCCCCGCAGTCACACCACATGATGTCTGTGCTGTAATTGTGAGCTAGAATGGTCATTTGGGGAACCATTACATCTGTGATGAAATCCGTGACGGGGATGCGGCCTGTATAGGGTTCGTTCAGGCCAGTGTATGGGTTGCGGGCGATGATGCCTGGCCAGCTGGTGGAGGTGTTCCCCGGGAGTTCGGCGAACCCGTAGGGCCCGAAGTCTGGGTTGAACCATTCTGGGAGGGAGAAATAGGTGCCGCGTTTTAGGGTGGGGTGGTGGATTGAGGACGCGGTGAAGAGTTCTGACACGAGGTCCCGGTGCGGGCCGTAGTGGAGGGAGGAGCGGTTGGTGGTGTTCTGCGTGTCGAAGAGGGCGAACCCGTCGTGGTGTTTAGTTGTTAGCACGAAGTATTTGGCCCCCGAGGCTGCGATGAGGTCGACCCAGGCTTTCGGGGAGAAGTTGGCTGCTGTGAAGGAGGGGAACGAGTCGTCGTAGTTCCAGGTGGGCCCGAAGGTGCGCAGCCGGTAGTCGTAGGTGTCGGATTTGTCGGCGGCACGGTGCGTGGTGTACCACCTGACGGTTGTCTATGTTAGATGGGTTCGGGGGAAGAGGTCGGGATTATGGGGAGGGGGAAGGAGTACCAGAACCACTCGGCGTAGCTTTCGTAGGGAGTCGAGTTGCCCCAGCCGGGGACGGAGTAGGGACCCCAGTGGATCATGATGCCGAATTTGGCGTCGTCGAACCATTCAGGGCTTTCGTGGTGTGAGAGGCTGGACAGGTCTGAGGTCCATTCTGTTAGGCCGAGGGAAAGGGGGTGAGGATAGGTTTGGTGCTGGATGGAGTGGGTGTAGTTTAGGATAACGGTGGCTGTTCCGTTGGCTGTGCCGTTGATGCCGATGTTGACGCGTTTCTGGTCGCCGGGACAGAGTCGTTTGACGTTTGCGGGCTCTAGGGTTCGGATTCCAGGCATGGATAATGATAAGTTGACCCCAGGTCCTGCGATGCAGCTGCTGCCTGGGTTGTTGATGGTCACTTCGACTATCTGGTTGCCGCTTTCTGTCCACTTTTGGGTCGGGCGCACGAATTGCACTTGGGCTGATGGGGCGGTGGATTTCCACAGGGATACGGAAAAAATATGCAGTCTGCCTGTAGTTGTGTTGGTAGTGACTGGCAGTGTGATTGAATGTAGAGTCTTGTTGGGATCCAATGCTGCAGAGTATTCGAAGATGTGCGATGTGTTGAAGTTGGTGTCGTTGTGAGTGTACCGGTAGGGGAAGATGATCTCGCCCCGGTTGATTGTCAGGAATGCCCACCAGGGTAGACTGCGCAGCTCGGAGACAAGTGTCGAGTTGTCTGAATACGTGTATGTCACATTCCCCGACACGGTGGACAGTTGAACGTCGGATGTTACCAGCATGGATGCAGAGAAGTACTGGTCGCGAGGCACAATGATTGTCTGGCCTTCACAGACGACATTGTCTGGAAGGACGGGCCCACGATAGCCTGGAAAGTCGTAGACAACACCAGTGTGTGTGGATGTGTAGGTTCCATTGATGCCAATAATGCTGGGGTCTGGATAGGACTGATTCAACGCATCAAAGGACGTCTGGCCGGGATATACGCCAAATGCCTTGTTGTTGAAGTACGAATCGAGGGAGATAAATTTCGACTGAATAATCAGCTTGAGTCTCAATGACACAGTAACTACTAACCTGCGTTACTGCAGCTGTAGTGACAGCTAACTGCCATGCGATGGCTATCTGGGTGACGAGCTTCATGATGCATACACTCTCCTGTATGGGCGTAAAATCTACACTCACCCGACGAAGCGGGGAATCAGTGCAGAAGTAGTCATGCCAACTTCATATCCCCCCACCAGAAATGGCACAGTGACATCCTGTCTGCAAGGTGAAGCAAATCCAGCAAGTGGCCGCCTGTCATTGGAACACGCCGATCATTTAGATTAAACGGCCGGTGTGCGGGGAGATATCAAGTGCGGCAAAGATACGCGGAGATAAGTGCTAATCACGCTCATATCCTGGTCGGCCCAGCCGGGCACTAAACAACGTGAACGCCACTGTTACATCGGCTGATGTCCGAGTGGAGGTCTGCAGTATGCCGACTGATAAGAAGCACCGGCTCCCAGGATGTTCCTGCATGATGCACCGACGCAATGTGGACGACCTTTCTTTCTGTGGCAGCTGGGCTAGCCAGTCTGCCATTGACTCGTGCCTTTAACAATCCCCCAGGGGTGGACATCTGGTGCGGCAAGGCTTATCGAGCAAGGTATGTTATAGCAAAGAATTGATATAACACGACTAACTTTGTTAGCAATGCTTCATTCAACCCTGGTGGCTGGTTCGAGCAGCCCTCGTACTCTTCCACCCCCCTGCTCAATCTCAAGGTCCGGCCACGGATGAGCATCTACCTCGAGACAGATGCAAAGGGTAGCCTTCTCGTCGACACCACCGTCTCTCACCTCGTTGGTGATCCTCTACCAGTACAGACCAGCACAAATTACACAGACCAGCACATCCATGTCGACATCCACATTTCCGCCGACAAGACCCCAATTGCATCGATCACCAACTATACCCTCCCTCTTGACATCACCAAGGCCGAAATTCCCCTCTCCTTCGACGACCTCACCCCAACGCTAACCCCCTACACCATCACCACCACCGCATCCTTCTCCAATAGCATCACCAACTCCACCTTCACCGCCTCCTCCGAACTTTTCTACCTCCCCCAACGCACCGACGGCGGCAGCGCCACCCGCATCGACCACCGCACGGGCATGCTCTCCTACATCCGCAACCAATCCGTAACCTGGACTCCAATCTTCCCCTACACATATTACGGTACCTCCCCCGTCCCTTCGCTCCCCTCCACACACCCAGTCTAACCATAGAACAGCCCAATGGTCTCTCTACTGGGACACCAACACCACCACTCTAACCACCTTCGCCTCCCAAGGCTACAATGTAATCCACATAGTTCCCACCGGGACCCTCAGCGACACCCCCTTCCCCTGGTCCACCTTCACCCCCTACCTCACTTCATCCGACATGCACAACCTACACCTCCAATACGACGTCCTCTTCGACCAGACCAACCTCACCAAGCTCACCGACCAAGTCTCCCACATCCACACCCACCCCTCCCTCCTCCTGTACTACACGGCCGACGAACCAGACGGTAAATCCAACCCGTTGAACTCAACTCGTCTCGCCTACGACCTCATCCGCTCCATGGACCCGTACCATCCTGTTTCTCTAGCCCTGAACTGTAAGGACTTCTATTATGAGGAGTATGCCTCGGGGGCAGATATCATTCTGTCGGATGTATATCCCATCTCCACAAACACATCTTGGTCTACGGTATATGATACGCCGTGTAATGCTACGTATGGGTGTTGTGGGTGTGATGATTGCGCGGGTGAGTTCGAGGATATTAGCGATAGATTGGATCAGTTCTATGATTTTGATGGGGTTATTGGATGGGAGAAGGTGCATTGGGCCGCGCCGCAGGCGTTTGGGGAGGAGACGTTTTGGACGAGGTACCCTACTGCTGAAGAGGAGGTGGTGATGGTCATGTTGAGTGTGAATCATGGGGCCATGGGGATTGTTATGTGGGATTATCCGAGTAGTGAGGGGATTGAGCGGGTTACGCGGGAGTTGGCGCCCGTGGTCACCGGGGAGGTGTTTGTGGGGTTTTTGGATGAGGGAGTTAGAGGAGAGGGGGTGGTGAGGGGGGCGAAGAGGGTGGATGTTGCTGGGTGGGTAGTGGAGGAGGAGGGGAAAGCGTTGGTCAGTGTGTTGAATTTGAACTATGGGGGCACTGGGGAGGTGAGGGTGGGCTTGGAAGGTGTGAGCGTGGCTGGGGTGGAGAGCGTGCTTTGGGGTGGGGAGGAGTGGGTGGTAAAGGATGGGGAATTGGTTAGGGAGGGGTTGAGGGGATTGGAAGTATGTATCTTGGTGGTGGATTTGGTGTAGAGTATGAAGTTTACGATATAAGGGAATGTAGATATTGAGGTTACCGTATACCACATTATTACATTATAGTCTCGTCGTGATATCTATTTGAGTAGGTACAATCGCGTTACAGGGCGAGAAGTAGGCCGATACCCGCAAGTCCTGGGAGCAGGTTCATCGGGTTGCTCGTAGCTTGCGCCGCAGCGCCCTCCGAGGAAGTACTCGTAGCTTCAGCCGACGAACCACCGCTAGAGCCAGTGCCGGTTGAGCCGGTTGCTGTGGCTGTAGCAGTTATTGTGACACCCGACAGCGTGGGCACTGCGGTGCCAGACGAGATTAGTCCATTTCCAGTCGCGGAAGAGACAGCCGAGGGAACCGGTGTGGCTCCTGGCACAGCAGACGTTCCCGTTCCGATTTCGAGGATATCATCGTCGCCTGGGTTGAAATTGGTATTGGCGAGAGAGATTTCGTTGTTCTCGAGATCATACACGACGTATGCACTGCGCAGGAATGTATCACCGAGCAGGTTCACGCCCGGCTGGCTAGGCACGAGGCCCAAGACACACGTGTTGTCGGGCCACCCCGGCTCCGTTGCGGGGATGATCAGCTCGCTCATGCTTACGGTGATCGTTGCACCGGAGAAACTGTATGTTACATTGTAATCGGCCTCTCTGGTGTCGCAGTCGATGTAGGCCATGTCGTATGTCTTGTCGTAGGTTGCGTTGAGCGCATCGTAGACCTTGTTGACCAGGTCGCTGGGCAGTGCCGTCATGGTGGTGCCAGTATCAAGTGACACAGAGAGGGGGAGACTGTCGGTGAAGCTACTGGAGTTGGAGTCGGTCGCAACGCTGAGCTCCGTAAGGGCGATGGCGAGGGAGTAGTATTTGCCATACACAGGAATAATCGGAAGAGTCTGCAGATCGCCCTTGTACTTGGCTGTATTGACACCTCCGAAAAGGAGGGAGCCAGTCGACGCCTCCAAACTATCTAGCCATATGCTGTACGCAGCAGACTTAATGGCACCGCTGTCGACGAGGGCCTGAGGGAGGTTGGCGTAGACTTTGTCGTCGTGCTCGGCTTGGTAGGTCGAAATCTTGTAACCGACGCCGGCGATCCCGCCTATAGTATAACTAGTCAGCGACGATCATTCATGGACAAACGGTTCACCCACGTTTACTAGTCGTTGACTCGGCGATCCCAAACTGCATATTATCGATTGTTGTGTTGCCGATCGTGAGCTTATCGGTCACATAAGGACCGTAAAGATTTGTGCCGTCCGCATATGTATCGTTGAGGTGTGTGCCCACGGTCTTTACAGTGGACGATTCGCTAGCATTGTACAAGCCATAAGGGGTGCATAAATTGTCGATGGAGCAGTAGGTCGAGTTGCCGGTGTTCACCCAGAGGTCGCTGCTGCCAGTGTCCAAAGCTAATGACACCTTTTGCGCAGGTGTTCCTAACGTCAGGTTCACTGCGTAATAGGTCGCATCCTAGCGATTGTCAGCATGATCTATACTTCACGGCTGTATATTTTAACATACCCAGTTCTGCAAAGTCACGCCGACCGTAGAATCTCGTTTCTGCAAGGACTGGGCGCTCCTGCGCTCAATGGGCATACGAACGACGGCAGGCCCGTCGCGTTTATGGAGAGACAGGCCATGGGCAAAAGGAATGCCCGCCGCAAGAGGAATTAGCGCCGCACCTTTCATCTTGACTGATCGGGCGTCTGTTTTCCTGTTCACAGACTCTTTATAACGTAAGTTGCAAAGAAGCACAAGTCCAAGACGGATGTGCCGCAGTCTGGGGAGGTTAAATTGGCCCCCAAGAGGCAAGGCAGCATTTCTCTTCTGCCTGCTCCTCTCATGTCAGCTTCAACGGCCAGGCTAAGGCAATAGTGTAAGCATGGTGCTCACGCTGTGCACTGGTATAGCCAGTCATCATCAACCAAGTGACTCAGCCCCAAATTGGTCAGAGCAAAGGCTGCGTGGAGCCATTCACAACGAACGCTGGATCCAAAGGGTCTGACTTCTACACAGTACAAGCGACCTATCGTGACCTTGGACGGCTATTCCCGCCTAGCTCCGACCATTTCTCCGAATTCGGTCGAGCAGCCGGATGTTCGGCGGTTGATGACCGTCGGGCCTCCATCCTGATTCGAGCAATCTAATCCGTCTCCATCGCAATTTAAGACATAACGGCGATGCACCTTCATTGGGCTGTTGCGGACGGAATTTGCGGCCATTCGCTTGGCGGTGGGCCTCTGCTTTACCCTTGGATTGGACCAACCCCGTAGCCGCTTTTCCTATCACGAAATTCGCTCATGCCCACTGCAGGAAGAGGGGATTCAGGCTTTCCATCTGTCGGAAAATTCTTGATCCAGCTGCACTAGAGAGTTCAGGTCGCTAGAGCGGCTGTATGGGCAGACTAGCTTCCTGCAATCCCGAATATGTCTCATTGCCATGTGCAGAGTGTACGAGCAGCTCAGGGGTAGTAGATCGGCATGGGAATTTTGGCACGCAATTTGCGCTTTGTGGTGGCGCGCGACATCCACCACTACATTAGATACCATTCCTAGAGCCGCCTGTGAGTATTGCAGACTCTGCAAGTCAACGGTGTTGGAAGGAGACTCTATGACATCCTGATGTAATAGGCAAAGCGCTCTGGCAGAATCAGTTAGCTGCAGCCGAGTGGCGCGGTCCTTCAGACTAGTATCCATTCCCTTTCAGGTCACAAGGCAGGGAGATTACGGCTGACATACCTCACGGCAGATGCTATAGGACTGCAATCATGGCCAATTTCCGCGGTAGCTGTGTTTATCCGTTCTGAAAGAAAGTTTTGCAGTTGCTCGTCGAGTTGCCGAATCTCTACCGTCCTACCACTATCGGTTCGGGGGAGCCTTCGCACTGCCAACACCCGATCAAGGAGGAGCACAGCTCGTGCCTGATGGCCAAAAGCACAGGGTTTCCTGTCCTGGTTCGAAGGCAGATTTTCATGTGAGGAGCTTCCTACTGATTGATGGCTAGCTTGGATAGGCTGGAGGTCACTCGGCAGAGGAAACTTAGAAGATGGACATTCTGTTGTAGGTCGTTGTGTCTTGTCTTTGATCTCGCATAGAATAAGCCTAGGCTGGGTGAGCCTATGTGTGCAAAATCTTCTTGTAATTGACCTACCTTTCGAGAATGATTACACCCCACCACAAATTTAGGCGCTCCAGTCTTTCAAGTGAGATATTACTAGCTTCGTTTGTCTGCCAGGAGCTGGGATTTGCTAACCCAATTGCAAAAGCGGTTCTGGCTAAAGTCCCCATCGTAATGTTCGCTGCCTCAGGCCGACCGTTGGCATACTCATATGCAGCGATGAGCAGTCCAGCCTGAAGTAAATATGTTGAGGCACATATTATGGCTTGAGCTTCCGCGAATAGCATCTTCATAGTGGCATATAGGCTATGTGGTGTTAAGTGTGTATTGAGTCTCGACGGCTGCAGCGTCACCAGGCACATAGCCAGCACAAGGACAGAATAGTCCACCGGTGGTGGGCAAGACGGGCTATTGTACTGGGCCAAAGTTCCTTGAAAGATTTCGTACGATACTACTGGAAGCCATTTGTGGAAGTTGCTGAAATACCGGCGACTGATTTCCTGCAACGAGAGGTCTGCCAATTGGATGATGCGGCATACTTGGTACCATGTCCTTCTGGGTGCTGTGGACACATTTCCCGATGGTGGGCCAAACAGGGAAACCATCTGTAGCAAGATCGCATTTATTTCTATCTGAGTAGTCGCTTCTGTGCCCGTTTCTTCAGCCGCCGGAGGACCTTGGTATCGACATGGCAGGTTCCGTTTGGTGCAGTACCCACAGGTTGGCAGTGTCTTGTCGCATGCCTTCTTTCTCAATTTGCAGGTCAGGCATACTTGCAATGCTCGCTCAGTAACCGGTACAGTCATCTTTTCCGTTTCCCTCACTATAAATTATTCGACAAGCCAGTTGCGATCGAGAAGCGAATCTATCGAAATGCCGATCGGCCTATAATTGGGCTGTCAGTCTCGGACGTAGAGTGCTGAAAGGGACACAGCAGAGCCATATATTAGCAAAGAACAAGATCAAGTAACTCACTGGGGCTGTCGGCCGCCGCTAAGACATCGTGCCCGATCGTGACATGGATGACGACGGTGTCTTATAGATGGATTGTCAAGTTCCCATGCCAGGGACACATCACGTGATAAAATCAACTGCCTGTGGGACCAGCGGCCGCCACTAGTCCTCTTACGGCCAGTTGACTATCCCCCAACCAGCGCTGTCATTGGCTGATCTGCTAGCTGCAATGGGAACACAACAGCTGCATGGATGAGTGTTGCTTCCCTCACCTCTCTCCAGTATGCTGAGGTTTTCACTTATAATGCGCTTGCGTTTGGTCATGGCTACTTCGCAATGCATCTCCGTTCAGCTGCAGTTCCCTGTCCTTGGTGAGACTTCGTTGTTTGTTCGTCCCTCCCATTCTGCCACACTATATACATCCATCTATATAAGCGGCCCAACAGGTTATCATGGCACACAGCAGCGATGATCTGAACCAGATCGATCAAAATCTACCGCTATCGGAATATAAGCCAGAACTGCACCATGATATACACTCCGGGGTCATTCGTGGTCATGCGTACACGAACACAACGCCAGTGTCGGATCCTGATTTTGTAGTCAAGTTCGAAAAGGGTGATTCTGACGACCCAAGGAACTTCGGCAGCTGGCACAAGGTTTATATTACCTGCCAATTGAGTATGCTCACTTTTGTTGCGGCATTGGCTTCATCCATATTGTCTCCGGGACAATCAGATATAGCGGAGTATACCAACATCAGCTCCGAGGTCGCAGTGCTTGCGACTTCGTTGTACATCCTTGGTTCGTCACTTCTTCATTCAACTACAGACTCATCTGCTCACTTCTGCAGGCTGGGCGGTCGGTCCAACCATATGGGGTCCAATAAGCGAGGTTTATGGCCGCAAATGGGGAATGCTTCCAGCTCTCTTTTGCTTAGGCTTGTTCAGCATTGGAACGGCAGTAAGCAAGAACGCCGCCAGCATATTCATTACCAGGTTCATTGGTGGTATATTTGGCTCTGCACCCATTAGCAATGCAAATGCTGCGTTAAGCGACGTTTACGCACCGAAAGAGCGAGGAATAGCAGTGGCATTCATGATGCTGTGTATCACAGGAGGGCCATCTGTCGGACCTCTCATTGGCTCTGCAGTGGTGGCAAACTCGAAACTTGGATGGCGCTGTAAGTCTCATGCATTGGAGCTTCTATTGCGTGGACTAAAAAGTTCAGGGACGATGTATATCGAAGCTATCTGCTGCTTTGGCTTATTCGCCCTTGCCACCTTGACGCTGTCTGAAACGTATTCTCCTGTCTTGTTGAGAAATAAGGCACAGAGAATGCGCAGGACGACAGGAGATAGGAGATACTGGCACCCTCATGAGCACGAGAGCATAAATTTAGAGAATGCAGCCACGAAACATTTCATTCGCCCATTACGGTGTGTCACCATGCCTAACCTAAGTCGCGAACCGTCTCTGACTCCCCTAGCATGTTGACAAGCGAGAGCATCATGGCCTGCGTTGCGGCATATGCATCTTTCTCATATAGTTTGATCTATCTATGTCTCCAGGTGTACCCCATTGTGTTTGAAGAGGAACGTGGATACAGTCCAGTGATTGCTTCCTTGCCATTTCTCGGGATCCTGGTCGGCACAGCTTGCGCTGTCGGAATCACCTTTGCGTATCGAACACAGTATGCAAAAGCGGTTATGGAAAACGATGGAAAAGCCGTTCCTGAAGCGCGACTTCCCCCGCTGGTACTTGGGGGAATTTTCCTGCCAGGAGGATTCTTTTGGCTTGGATGGTCTGCAGCACCAAAGTACTCGTGGGTACTGCCCACAGTTGCAGGAGGTATGCCATAAGATCTTCCGATGATGTAAGACTATATTGTAACATCTACGCAGTATTCGTCGGTGCCGGAAACAACATCATCTTCCAGCAATGTATCAACTATTTAATCGACACCTACGGGCCATATGCAGCGAGCGCGATCTCAGCAACCACCATACTGAGATCCTTGTTGGCGGCGGGGCTGCCGTTGGCGGCGAAGCCCATGTTCCACAATCTCGGCGTGGGACCTGCTGCTAGTTTAATGGGAGGCATTGCTTGCCTGGCATTGCCGATACCGTTCGTCTTCATGAAGTATGGACGCACCCTGCGCGAGAAGTCAAAAATCGCACCAACCAGTTCGGACTAGTTCCCCTTGACATTCTGCTGGTAGAATCAAGAATATCCCGCTACCCCGCGTCGGTGGTGGTATGATGTCCGACCTCCGACTGGAAATTAGTCTATGATATACAGACAGCTTGAATTTTGTGACCTGCTGCCTTCGTAATAGATTTGTCCTCTCTTTTAGTGAAATAAAAAGGAATTCTGTCGCGAGAATCGTTGAGCGAGCGGCAGAGAAGCATTTTCCAAGCCGGTCTCTCCATATAATACGGTGTAGCTAGGATGCCTATCCCGAACCTCTTCGGTCATAATAAACGAAAGCAGCTAATTCTTGCGAGCCCCCGCATTGCTCGGGTTTAAGATATATCCGTGAGTCTGGCTCCAGATAACTTCTTCAGATTTGAGCGGGGGAAGTGGTGCAGGGCTTAATTTTACAGAAGTGTCAAGCACAACTGCTGTTAATATTATCACTGTGTATAGACGTCACGGATGCCCTCTACATAATGAAGCAAGGAGAGGAGAATGCGACTCTACGTATGAGAAGGACCCGAAGACGTACAAAATGGCAGCAGTGCCAGAACGGCCCAATTGCCGAGCATAATTTTGAATATCAGCCGTCCGTGTTGATCATACCCGCGGCTGCTGCATCTCGTTTCCTCACACTGCCTGCATAACAAACATCGGGTTGAATGCTCGGGCCCACTACCCACCTCAACCACTTGAGAACAGACTAGATATGGGGATTATGCGGGGTATGGAGATAGGAGAATGCAGGTATCGTGGAGTTGTAGATCATCTTCAGGCTAGGGCGGCTTACGCCCGCTGTAGACATATAAAGCTGAACAGCCCTCTTCCCATAACCCTCACTCTCGCACGGGTTACCCGTCGGAATAGTAGAGGCCTCACTTGCCTCAACCACATAATGCTTCTCATTCTCTTGCTCCTTGTCGGAGCAGTGGCATCCTCTCCCATTCACAACACCTTTACCTCCCCCATCGTTCACACCAACTATGGCGACATTCTAGGCACAACATCTCCCTACCGTCCCAACGTCCAAGTCTTCAAAGGCATTCCCTACGCTACACCTCCCACTGGTGAACTCCGCTGGAAGCCCCCGGTCGAGCCCCAGCCATGGACCGGCACGTACAACGCAACTGCCTTCAGCGCCCAGTGCCCCCAGTCCCTAAACATGGGCACCGGCCTCTGGACGACCGGTTCAACCGACCAAAGCGAAGACTGTCTCTACATGAACATCTGGACCCCAACCACCACTCCTTCCACCCCGCTCCCTGTCTACGTCTGGGCCTACGGCGGCCGCTTTGTCGATGGCTCTGGCGACGTCGTAACTTACGACGGCAGCGGTTTAGCCTCGCAAGACATCATCATCGTCACCTTCAACTTCCGCCTTGGCCCTCTCGGCTTCCTCGCCCACCCTCTCCTCTCCGCCGAATCCCCTCACAACAGCTCCGGAAACTACGGCCTCCTCGACATCATCGCCGCCCTGGAATGGGTGCAAGCCAACATTGCCTCTTTCGGCGGCGACCCTGCCCGCGTCACCATTGGCGGCCAATCCTCCGGCTCTTCCTGCTCCCTCGACATGATGTACTCCCCTCTCGCAGAGGGCCTCGTATCAGGAGTCATCGCCGAAAGTGGAGCGCGATCTCCCCGTGACCCCCTAACAGGAAGTCTGGCGACAAGCTATCGTCTCAAAGACGAAGCTGAATCCTCTGGCCTCTCTGTGATGACTTCCCTCAAAGCATCAAGCCTCTCCGAAATGCGTGCCCTCCCCGTCTCAACCCTCCTAACAACCGACCTCCTCAACGCCACCATCTTCGACAACACAAACTACCAAAATGTCACCACCTTTATGGAACCCCCTGAGTGGCGCCCCGTCCTGGACGGCTACGTCCTTCCACACACCTACGCCTCTACCCTCTCGAACAACACCCACCCCAATATCCCCATCCTAACCGGCAACAACAAAGATGAGTCCGGCGCCGCCACAGACCCGGGGTACACACTGTCCACCTTCCGCTCGAACTTCTCCACCATGTTCGCGCCTTTCCCCCATCTCGCCGAGGAATTCTTCTCCCTCTACCCGGCCAACGACACAGAATCAATAACCCTTGCCAACAACGCCTTCTGGGCAGACCTTGGCAGAGTAAGTACATGGGCTTGGGCACTAGATTGGTACGCCGGCGGCGCTACAGCCCCTGTGTACACGTATTTCTGGGACCATGCTCCCCCGGGGCAGAGCCTGGGTGCATTCCATGGGAGTGAGATGTACTATGTTTTTGGAAACTTGCCGTATAATTATCCGGATATGCCATGGACAGAGCGGGATTTTGAGATCGAGAGGGTGATGGTGGCGTATTGGGCGAACTTCATAAAGTTTGGGAATCCGAATGGTGAGGGGTTGGTCAAATGGGAGGCTAGTGGGAAGAAGAAGGAGACAATGTATTTGGGAAATGGCTTTGGGAGGGGTGAGTTGACGGATGGGGAGGAGAGAAGGGAGTTGATGTTGCAGTGGTTGAGGGAGTCGGAGGTCTGGTAAGCATGCTATACAGGACAGGGATGGAGGGGCGAAGGAGGAGAGAGATCTGCATGATACCTGAATACAGCAAGCACTTCTTTTGGGGCTCCTCTTCCCCACGATCACATTAAGGTACATTATATCGTCTTTACGGGCCACTACCGGTAGCGGAATTCTATTGACGTGTTGCCTTGGCAGCTGGGTGATATTCCGCCTATAGTATTTAATATGCTGGCATTCTAGTCGGGCTGATACAAGGATGAGGCGGCTCGACTAATGCTTGTTTCGAAACCGGCAATTCCCAATACTCTACTCATTTCGAGTTATAGTTCCTGTATAAGTTTGCGTAAGCCAGCACGTCACAACATGCCATATGCATGTCTAAGCCATATGGCCAGAAATCCTAGGGACAACAACCAGCAGCGGAACCGGCGCTGAGGAACTCTAAAGTTCTTGTGCCTAGTACATGGTCCGCGAGCTTATACAGGGTTTTCATTGTACACAAGATCCTTGGAAAAGAAGTCGATTGGACGCAACATACCCTGTTCCTGGCGTGTGGCCACATCAGTATCAAAGTTGATGTAAGCGTCACCACTATAAACCCCCAGTGGCAACCCTTAAATTTATAGTTTCGCGATTATTCTGCAACATATAAACACTCCGTATGACAACCACAAAGGCTTCCCTTCACGAATCAGCATCAAACACGAGATAGAATTTATCCCAAAAGCGTGCGCTAACAGTTCAAGCAATTCTGCGGTCACACAACTAAACAATAGCCAGCACTGATACAATTCTACTCAAAATATCGGACATATCAAGTGGTATAACAGTAAAAGGTTTATGGTTTTATGTGCTCAGAACCTGGAAGACCGGCCATGTTTTCTTCCCCTTCAGCGGTTGATGCGAGCGAGTCTCAGACCCTTGGGGAGCCCCAATACGTATCTTATGATCTGGTTCATGGGGACAACGGTTTACAAGCAGATCACATTAAGGTGATATTCAAGTTTTGATCGTTGGAAAGGTGGCCCAATCGATTGTCATCTCTAGTGGCATGAGGAAGGCTTCCGGTTATTCGCTAGCTGTTTGCCGCTCCCTTATTCATTCTGTACTCTTGATTTTGAGACATAATATAATCTTGTTTTGGAATGTAACTTCCTAGTTGGCTTTTATGGGCTGTTTGTTTACTACATAATCAGCGGCTATCCTCTATTCACAGAAGCTGAGAACGGTAAATGAGCGCGCTGAATCCATGATTCAGGATTATTCAGTCGGATAGACCTTTTGATGGAAAAGAATATCTACCAAGTGAATGCCTCCTCAAAGTACCGTACCTCGCGACACCCCCTTCTCATGGCCTCATACACCGCTAACCGACACTCATCTGCCATCATACCCGGTCCAGAGCAAAGCACCGCAAGCCTCGTGCTGCACTCGCGAGCGATTTCTGCTTCATTTTCCACAGCTCCACGGATATCAGGACGACCATTGCAGAAATGTATATTTGATGTAGAGTTAATAGCAACCTCCTTATCGATAGCTTCAATCTCAATCGGTGACATCGGATCACCACCAGTGCAGAAAAAGCTTATAGTGACACCCTCGCATTGCAACACGTGGCTCAGTTCGCCAGAGAGTACAGTATTGAACATACCCCTCTGACGAGCCGACCATATAAGATGGAGTCTGGTCGTTTTCGTGGCTTGGGTTTCTAGCCGAGCGGCATGATCGAGTATATATGGCAGCGTAGCTGCGATACCCGTTCCACCGGCAATCAGAAGCACCGTGTTGAAGGTATGCAGCGGTGCCGTGTGGCCATATGGGCCTTCTAGTAGAAGGAGTGGTTGTATGGTATTTTTGGCCCTGGTGCAACGATCACGGAGGGTCTTCGTCCATCCATTGTAAGGACGGATATAGAAGGTCAACCTGCTTTTCTCCTTCGGCGAACGGGATGATGCTTTGGCGTATGCACCCAGTGCAAACGGGTGATTTTCCAAACAATGTACACTGAGTGGTTGCGAGATGAAGTAGTGTTGACCTGGTTTGGGAGTAAGATGTGAAGGTGCCTCAATATCTATCATTATCAGATCGCTGTCAGGATTGTATGTGACCGATGATGATGGGAGGGAGATCTGTGGTTCGCTAAATCGGATATGGAGGTTGCAGTATGCGATCCGGGCTATGCGAAAAATGCGATCGAACATCCATATTGCGACTACGGTCCAGAGGTAGGGGTTCCACTGGGGACCGTCGGGGCGGGTGTGTCTAATGGGTTATTATTGGAGTGAAAAAGGGAGGGAACAGACCTACTGGAATAGAGCATAGATAATGACAATGGCGAGTATGATATGGGAAAGGAGGAATACCTCGTACCAACTGCGGCGTAGCCAGGTGACAGAGTGAATTAACAATACTGACATGGCAATAATGGCCTGAAGGTATTAGCATAGTTAGGGAAAAGGTGTATTGATACTCACTATTACACCCATGTACCACGGCTTGTGGCTCCATGCTTCATGGTATGCGTCCTCTAAATTGTAAGTAATGTGGTTGAGGTGAAGACGTAAGGCTTACCATAGTCTGCTAAAATGATGCTATAACCAATCGAGTGAACAATGGCAAGTAGCGTACACGCCCACGCAATATGCCGATGGAACGTGCTGAAGGATTGAATGTCGAAGCTGGTTGCCCAGAGGAAGATGTTGTTGCGCCCGCTAAATAGCCACAAGAACGGTAGACAAGCGTACGCGAGAATGCCCGTCCGATCGGACGTATAATGCCAATTGCGCTGGGGCATGGTCGATGTCCTAGTGCTGTTAGCTAGGAACATAGGGAGTTTCGAGGGTCTTACCTGATAGCTCCATTGTAGTTGACACAAGCTAAGAGGACACAGAGAATCCAGAATCCGGAAACAATTAGAAAATCAAGTCGTTTAGGGACACTATGTCCGTAGAGAAGTCGCTGGTAATGAGAAAATATAGGGGTGAAGCTTGCTGGGACAACAATATGGGTACGCAAAGCATAAGAGATTGAAGACAGCGGGGTAGGGATTTGCTTGCATTCTATGGGTCTAGAGACTGCATTGGCTTCAGTATCCTTGCCTGAGTCAAAAGCCCGCCTAGCAGACCAAAGGCCGAGGATCTTCTGCGCCATTCCAAATACCAGGATAGCTGCCCAGTACCCCATAAGTCCCCAGCCAAAGCGGATATCCTGACCCAGTGCTTTATCATGAATTACCTGTAATAGGAGTTAGGCTGCCTTTATGGAATGAACGAAAGATGTACATACACATGTTTTGTATGCCCGCTTATAGTATGACTCACTCAAGAGAATGGGATATTCTATGGTTCCAGTAGAGGCAGTTGTATTGACATCTGGATCAACAATAGGCATTGAAGTGTAAGTTGTGGATCCATTGACCTCAAGCGATGAAATGTCGACATCGCACAACTCCTGCCAGAACGATACGCTAGCGGCTGGACTACCTCCATCACACCTTGCCCTCGCACTCGCATACATAGAAGCGATTTCCACGGTGCTGTTGCATATGCTGTCAAAGTTCGTCAAAGTCTGTATATAGCTTTCTTCGGCAAAGAAGGCCGTCACCGATATTGAATGGTTATAGCTTCCACCAGCAGGTATACCAGCGAATGTGTATTGTGATAGAGCAGTGTATATCGGACAAAGGCAGTCCGCATCCAGGCTACTGACGGCATCATCGAAACTTTTCTGCTCCGCCAGAGCCGGGACGAAGATGGCTAGAAAGGAAATTCGCAAGAGCATCTCGTTTGTCAACGCCGGTTCTGTAACGAACAACATCTTGATGTGCCGCCAGGCCAATTATATGTTAAACACCCGGATAAGACATTTTGACTTTCTTCAAGGTCCTTCAAACATGGCACAGCCAACACTCAATCCAGCTATAATAACATGATGTCGTTGCCTGGAACAGCGTGTCGATGCATCGACCCAATGTGTGAGAGCGGGGCATTGGCTTGGAAACGGTGGCTATGAAGATCTCGCAGATGACCACGGAAGGAGGCCCGTAGGAGGGTGTTCAAGCGGCCTTTGGTCCGCATGAGGGGGAGGGGCACCATGAGGGGATGATTGGGGATAAAAAGATACTGGGGCTGTTGCAAGATACACGCAGGAAATGGAAGGCACCACGAGATCGACATTGTTGCTTGCTTATTTGATAGCCCCTACATCATAGCCTCGACAGTAATGGACACTTTAGTCAAAAGATAAAATTGGAATCACAAAAGCAAATAAAATTTGAAATGTCCACGGATCTACAAGTGGTAGGCAGCACAGAAACAAGCCTTCCGTCGATTCTTGGCTGTTCTGCACGATGGCTATGGACGGGACAGGATGCATGAAGTATCGAGACTAATTTAGAACAGTCTCAAATGTCCCGTCAATTTGGGTCGGTCGGACACGTGTAGAAAGGCGACACGACCGGCAGTCTGTTTTACAAATCTCCAATCAGGGACCTTGGAGGTTGCTTTTTCTGAGGCAGTTGCAGGCTTTGTTTCGCAGGAACTGGCATGAATACTGAATAATATCCATTTACCTTGTGGGATGGACATTATCTTTGGATGCAAAGCTTATCTGAAACAGCGGCTTCCATGAAAACCCGTCTATATGATATGATGTTTCTATCTACAGCCCTATGTATTTTCCAAATTAAACGTCTTCACAATACATCATCCTTTTTTCCACGGCGCAAATGCTATCACGACATCGGAATACGTCAGACAATATTTCCCCGCAAGCGCTTCTCCTCACCCCAGTTGTTTATTTATTTCTTCTCCAAATATTTAGCCGAAGCCTCTTCAACAAGGTATCCCAATGATGCGACATCCGACTGAACCGCAACCCCGCATTCCACCTGCAAGCAATTCGGTCCGCCCTTTCCTGAGTGGCTGGGCTATTAACATCAAGTCATCAGATTCACAAATTTGCTTGTATGACATCGTGGCATCGGTATGATGCTGAATAGTTGGTGGACAATTCTCTGGTCCGAGCCACTAGTATTTTCCCCATAATTATACAACAGTCTGCTCACGAGGCCAGGAAATCAAAGCAGGCTATCTGAGAAGTAGAAAAAAGATAGAGAGCCGAAGATGGGCAGAGGGATACGCTGTTCGAAAAGAGTCCAAACATGGATATTTACAGAGAAGGTATAGTGATGCAAGAATTCCGACTTCTATGACCGGGTTCAAACATCAGGTTTATCCACGGGAGGATCGTGACTAGATTATGCGAAAAAAGGAGTTTCTATATAAAATATCTGGTTGACATTGATATACTAATATATAATAGTCTTTCACTTGTTCGCACCGTAAGGATTAAATATACTATCAACTTTGCTATTTATGAGAGAACATCCACGCGGCTTGCTCTCACAAATAATAGGTAATCATGCTATGCTACAGTCAGTAACAAACGGACAAAGTCATCGCCACCCGTTATCAAAACCTAAGATTAGTGTCTCAATAAACACCGCGACTTATATTCTCTGGGTTGTAGATACTTGCAGTTTTCCTTAGAACATATCACCTGCCTGCTACTGTAGTACAGAATGTGCTCGTCTGTTCTTCTCAGTAATAGCCTTCAATGACCCTTCTTGCTCCTCTCCTTCATTCATGTGCTTTCTCCCAACAATCCTCTTCCTAATATCATGAGATGCCATTGCCCTTGCGCCCATGCCCCGGCTAAGAAGTAATAGTTACCTATCATTAAAACGGGCACAATAAGCATGGTTATATAATAATTGTTTCCTGACTATACATGCATGTTAATATCACTTCTTTGCGGCATAGGGCGCGGACACCAGCGTCTTAATGCTCGTCCTGAGAGACCAGTACACAACTAGTCTCGTAGACTAAATGCCTCTCATAGTGAGTATGGTATGCATTGACAGATCCTTGGCGCACCCCTAAAGATGTCAAGTTTCCGAGGCTATCATATATTACGCAAAGCTAATAAGCCTATATTCAGAGCATTTGCAAGACATGTAGGCATCTCCAGTATACTATATAGATATTTACAGTCAGAGCAGGTGCTATTAGGAATGGAACAGTGAATTATCTTATTGTATAGATATATATATCTCAGTCACCGATCACTGGTCATTCCCCAGAGGTACTAGTGACTATTATCGCCCTTCAAGCGGGAATATCAATACTGCCAATATATATATAAAAACCACCATCCTCCATTTATCTCCTTCCATCCTACACCTCTCAACTCTACTTAACATTCCAAAAAAAGGAAGGTATATAATAATCTTTCGCGGTGATCAACAGCCTCCAGCTGACAAGATATATGGGTGGTGGCAAGCACTGAGGGGCTCATGGATATTACTCCTCGAGAATATTAAGAATCTCCGAAGCCAGCAGCGCTGAACGGACAACGAGAGCAATCAGGATTAAAAACTGTGCATTATCCCGTATACCGGAAATGATCCGCAGCGCCATCCTGGCTAATGGAAAACACCACGTACAGGCCCAACACCTGGAAGTGATAAGATGATTTGTATAAAAATGGACGGTTACAACGACCGTTCTGAAAAGAAAAGAGTCATGTATCGAACAGTGCCGGTTATTAAGGCCGTGATGCATGCATAAATTGTGCTTGGAAGATCGGTCAATATCAAGAATTTCTGCAATTTTATTGACTTCAGCTGTGAAAATTGCTAGATATATGAATAACCACTTTGCTATGCAGGTGTTTTATATCTCCTAGTCAGTCTCAACAGGCGGAGAAAAAGTTGGAATAAGCGCGTCATAGCACAGTCAGGATCGAGTACGGCTATCACCGTTACTGCATCAAATGACAACCACAGACAATACTTCGGGCGAATCAATCGGACTAGAAAGTATTATGTATCGCACAGAAGGTACTGATGTTACAAATATGATCAATTACAGAAGGTTTATATGACAGAGTAAGGAAAGGGCTATATATGATATCACCTGGAATGCTGAGCCAGCCATAGCCAATGCTGGCCAGAAAGCCGGTATAGAAGGTTTGAAAAGCAGCCCGAGGGTCTGATTACATGACTGATTCCATTTCTTATAGTTATACGCAAGAAATGTCCGTTTATGCTAGACTTGAGAGGCCGCAGGGCTATGGTTCGTTTCTCGTGTAAATGGATCATGGCGAGAATTTATTATTCTTTTCTGTTGCCGAAGGGGTACATTCAAGTTATCTCTCAAGTCCAGGGCAAATTCCTAATTTCACAGTCGAGTACCCTTCCTGCTAGTGCAAAGCTTTATATATATTCTGAAGTCTACAAAGCTATAAAAGTCCTCCGAGAGCTTTCACTTGTCTGTATTGATTCTGGAAAGCACAATGTGTTCTATGACCATGCAACCAACGCCGTTACTATGGTCGACTTTGAGCTGATGCAGCCTGTCGAGCCAGAACTTGTCAGTCCGCATCTTCCAGAAATGCATGCTATCTTCAGTTCGTCCAAGGGCTCGCCACTCGGGAGGATAAGGGAGTGTCTTTTGGTTGCGCGTGCTTTACCCAGAACTATCCATGTCGGCTTCCGTTTAGAAGGATTTACCTTTTAAAGCGTAATTCGTCGGTGTGCTTAGCACCTAGTCTCAGGGTAAATATCTACCTAGTATGCTGGAACTGGTCTAGCTTCCTTGCTGTAGGGGAAGCGGCATATGGGGAAAGCGGCATATGGAAGGACCCGGAACGTCTTCTGTTAATGGTTGATAGTGATTGGAGTAGCTATTTCCCGAGACGTAAATGCCGCGTCTCCGCAAATGGTTGTAGAGCTTAGGTGGCGCTCACTGCCAACCAGATTCGTTGTCTTTTCCTGCCTTGCCGCCAGACCCGAGCTATAGACAAATGTACAAAAGAATCTGTATGGACTTCAAGAGCAGCTAGAAGGACCGAGAAGAACATAGAATAGGCGACAATGCGATAGCAATGCCATGTTCTCTGCCAAAAACACGACTAAATCTGTGCGCGTGACTATAGCAAAACGTGGCGGGTCTACGAATTAATGTAGTTAAATATAGCTAGACAGGTCTTGTGACCTGCCAACTTTATCACAAAGCTGGAGCTTCCAAAAGCTTCGATGCGTGCAGACCACAACACGATCATTAAAACCGGCTATTATTGCGGTCCAGCCAGCCAGCAATGTGCAGTGGACGGGAATCCGGCCCAGATCCGACAGCCGAGGAGAAGGCAAAGAAGGGGAAGGCGGGCTTCTGGGCCCGGCTGGGCCAATGCGGTAGTTGAGTTAGTTGGGATTAGTTGGATTAGTTAGCGGTGGCAAGGTTTAGTCACGGGGTTGTGCCACAATCAGAAATCGTTCCTGAACCAACAATTCCATCCATTCCATCGGCCCGAGCAGGGGCGTGTCCCATTGAAAATTTCTGCCTCGTGTTCCTGGATTCGCTCGATCAGGTCATCCCGTGGTTGACAATGCCCTTGTTGGCTTTCCTGCCACTTCAGCAGCAGTAGCAAGAGCAGTAGCTGTAGCAGCAGCAGTCATGCCACACTTTTGCGTTGGCCACCCAGGGCAAGGGATAGCTGCAGTAACCCCAATTCCGGAGATCGGCGCTTGGCTTTCCAGCTCGATTCAAATGGAGGGAAGAACACCGCCTTTTCGAGTTGGCGACAGCCTCAGGCTAGTAATTAAGGTTAACTTTTTCCAGTAAAGTCTGTCGTAGTCCGTACATCTTCTGGGGGGGAAGAAGCGTGGCTTGCTATCATTCATGGAGCCAGCTGGGATTACTGTATCTACCCCCGGTCTCTCTACCCTCCCCAAGGCTTAAAGGGTAGTACCAAGACTGCTCTATCATCCGTAACAAAAAAGACCTCAGGAGATCTTCCCTGCCAACTCAGCGAGGCCATGACATGGCGTCTATCAAGCCGGTCGCTGGGAAAATGTCGGTGTCATATTTTTAGGTCGCCTGATCGTCACGAAGAGTTTTCCCCAATCCTTAGTGTGCGGGCGAAGAGTTGATGCTCGCCCCTGAATGGATTGCTTCCGGCGTTCCACTCCATCCATCGCGGTGGGCCCTCCCACACCCCCTTCGCTTTCGGTATTTATTCTGGCACGCCTTGGGGGGCGATCCTTTTTTTAATCCCCATCAGCTCTCCAGATCAGCCACACTTCCACTCTTTCTTCCTCAGTTCCAATTCCAGGTACTGATTTCCTTCACCACCATGGCTTTCGATTGCTACTGCGCAATCTGCGGTGTTGGTTTCTGTGGCATGCACATCGAGGCGCCGTCGGAGACGGCCCTCGAGCGCCGCAGGCGGTGGATCGAAAAGCGATGCCGGGCGCTACAAGCCGGCGAAGACTTCAGGCAGGTGTCGCACGAGGGAGAGGAAAATGAGGAGCCTGTTCGCAGCTATGACCCTCGCATCGTGGGCTGGGACAATATCTCCTGGTTGTATAAGGCACACTGCCTGGGTGTGGATGAAAATGCCAAATCGGGTGCGCCAAAGTAGGTGCTGCTGCTGTTCGCGCGGTCGGAGAGACCCGTTTAACGATCTTTTAGAGCGTTTCTCTCGGATGAAGGATATTATGCCGATATTGTAGGCGCTCTCACTGAGTGCGACGTTTTCGATCGAAGCTAATTACGTATCAGGGCGAGTTTGTCGTCAAGGCCAAATCTGGTATGCTGATGAGCCGATGTGCTTTACTCATGGTTTTTCATGGTTATTGACCTTATTTAGATGGTTCCCGGTCGCGCTCTCAGCGCGTTTATTCATGGTGTGACATACCCACTTCGTAGACTCGTCTTGTTGACCCATTCTGACCGTTCAAAGCTATGGCCATGGTTCGGAGGAAGCGCCCGGTCCAGTCTTACCGTTCCACTGGGGCTGTTTTGAGATCTTGACTCGCGCACTGACGGGGACGACTGACACTAAAAACGTCAACCTGGACGTGTTGTACAATATCATGACGCCGTTGTGCAACATGTCCGGGTCTGCCCTGCAATTGAACTACGGAGACGACATCCAGCGCTCGCAAGGCCGCTACTGGGAATGTATCCCGGGCGCAGAGGCAAGCATATCTTCGCCGAGCTCTGTCTAAATTATGTTAACAATCGGAGCAGTACTGTGCCGCCCATCCGGTGGAGACACCCGGACTCGACGAATACCTCCAAAGCAATATGGAGACAAATAGCGGCTTGAAGACTCCATTCGCGAAGCTGGATCTCCGCGACCGGAAGCCTGTCAGCCCTTTCGGCAAACTGCCTCTTGAAATCGTTTATCAGATCTGCAAATTCTTGCCTAGCGATTCGCTGAAAGCACTGGCCGAAGCCTCGTTGTACATCCACCTCGTCACCCAGGACAACCTCTTCTGGAAGCAGTTTATGCAGCGCAACATGCCCTGGTTCTGGGAGCTTCAGGCAGCAAAGAACCAGAAGATCCCCGCGGATCTCAATTATAAGAGGATGTACATGTGGCTCGATAAGATGACTGCTCCGCGGTACGGCATGGACGATGTGAAACTGATTGGTGTCGCCAACCGGAGGCGCATCTGGGGTGTATGCGAGGATCTTGCGGATCGGTACTCCAAGAGCCTGAATCAGCCCACAGTTAGTGCGATGCAGTGGGGAAGTGGCTGAGGGAGTGTACTCTATGCTGTGATAAGATGGAGAAATAGTCCCGCCTGACAGGCTTGCGAGATGCCCGACCGATGGCTCCCCACGACGCGCTTCAACCTGAGCGTACGACACGTCGTTGCAGATTCGACCATTTATGGGGATCTCGTAACGCGTGTGACCTGGCGATATGGGATCAATCACAAGTAGCTTGCTACATAAGCAAGGTGAAAGTGACAGGGAGACTGGAAACAGTTCATCCCTCGTTCAGGTTCGCCAGGATGTGGAGGACCCAGGTTGGGCACGAGACTTGGGCGATCAGATCATGTGCTGCGGAGTACTTCCACTCGATACCTTAGCACTAATACTTACTCTTTATTACCAAGAGCTGTAGAGTTGTGTCTCATAAAGCCAACAAATTATTAATCGTTCATTGCTGGAGGGAGATCTGTTTTGGGGAGTCTACAGTCAGCTGCATATCAATGGTACAGTGCAAAACTCCATGCATTGCCATCAGGTCCATACATTAAATTGTACTTCCTCCCACTAGAAGAAAAGAACATACAAACACATGTCAACAAAACCAACATATGCTGACTTGAAAGCACACAAAAACACAATATACCCGTCATCGTAACCACTCCCCTGATCAATCCGCCTTATTCTTCGCAAACCTCCCTGTAAACCTCCGAATCTGCTTCCCCCAAATAAACACCGGAATCCCCAACAGCCCAAAAGCCGCCGTCAAGGCCGCATAAGTCCCAAAAGCCCCATCATACCCATGAAGCGCAATGAACGGCGACACGGCATAACTCGTCCCAAAGGAAATAAACCCCCGAAACGCACAGATAATAACCAACAAGGGTCCCGATCTCCCAGGATAACTATCAAGCAGGTACGTAATGCCAACGATATTTGCGCCGACGAAGCAGAAGTAGTATGCTGCCACTGTCCAGGCATATATGAACCAGTGGTATTCGTACGGGTGCGCGCCGCCTTGGCCATATAGTGCGGCAGTGAAGGTGCCAACGATGATAGGGAAAATGAGAGGGATGATGCGGATTTCCGGCTCGTGGATGCCGTTGTTGCGATTGGCGAAGTACTTCACTAAGTAGTCGGAGCCGTGGCCCAGAAGGGGGAGGGCGACGATAGCGACGATAATCTGGCCGCAGTTGATGTAGCTTGCGCTGCTGTCGGGCCAGTTGTAGGGTGGATCGGCGAGGATGGTGCTGTAGGTGGTGCCAATGGCGACGTTTACACCAATTGTGAGGCCGTTGAGAAGCAGGGCCCAAAGGACGTTCGGGAAGAAGAGGAGCTCGAAGGTTTGCTAGCTGGGGTTAGAATTGATGTAAAGATGGTTCTGTCTGCGCACATATGGACTTACTCTTAGCACGTCCCAGGTCTCTGTCCATTGGGGCTTCCCGATCCAGAGTCGCATGTCGGATTTCCATGTACGAGGCGCGTATCTCTCGTAGTCTAGGGCCGGGCGAATGGTGCATACCTCGGCGCCTAGGTCCTTTTTCAAGTCAGAAGATGTGCTCGTTGGGTCGGAGTTTGTTTCCTGGTAGGATGTGAGAGGACGGTCATATTTTGTTTCTGGTAGGAGGACAAGTGCCACTAAAAGCAGTGCTCCAGCAAGACCGGCTCCAAGCCCGTACCATCCCTCTGGTGTGATCGACTCAGCGATTGGGCCTGCGAATAGTGTCCATACAGAGGTTAGGGTGACCTGGATGGCTAGTTGTGCCATAAGGGCTTTGCTGCGTTCATGCAGGAAGAAAATCTCCTGGTGGGAGTAAGTTAAAAGTATGGTTCAGAGTGATGTCGTGGGTCACGTACCTGGGTAATCATAGGAATCAATGCCTCACTCTGTCCGGCTGCTAAGCCAAGCACCATCCGGGCACCAAGGTGCCATTCGTAGGTCTTCGCAGTTGCGCATAGTACCGATCCGAGGACGAGTACGACGGTTGAGGCTAGGAGGACGATTCTCCTTCCTATGCCGATTGCTATTGGCATACCAATGAGGTTCCCGATGCCCCTGGCCCAAAATCAGCTCCGTCTCGTATGTGATACCCTCAGAGCTCACATGAACAACGTCGGATATGTCATCAAATGGGTAATATCATCATAGTCCTTTCCCGCGGCAGTATATCCTGGAATGTAGAATTGTAATAGTCCGCCGAATCCACTGACCAAAGCGAGACCCAGACATGAAACTGCACACGATCAGGGAGTGTTAAAGAAACTTCTGGAATATTCAACAACATACAGATAGAAATAACAACTAGAATGATGGACTTTTGCCAAACCGACATATTCAGGGGATCTGTTCATCGTTATTCCTGACATTGCTCGCCGATAGAAGAGTTGCTCACCCTGTGGGTCAGCGGTGGGAGTAGGAATATACACCACCGTCCCCTCCGTGATCTTCACGGTGCCCATCACCTTCCCCTTAACCCTCGTAACTCCTCCCTCCTCGATGTCTTCCACGTATACCACATCTTTCTTTGTGGTGTCATCCATTATGGAAGACTGGCGGGTGGATGATGTGTGCGTTCTGTTTCCCCACAGAGGGTGTGAGCGGTGGTAGCATGGGGTATGGCCCAGCTGATCGTAAATATATACTCGTCATACTACCAGTTGATAGGCGTGTGACATACAGCGGGCACAGGAAAGGCAGATTACCTCGCTACACCACCTCCATAACCGTGCCGAACCTTAGCTGTGACAACTATAGCTGCGAAGCTAGCAAAGCTTCCCCGCATTCCGATAGCAAACTCGCCACTAATGGCCTCGGGGAAGAACTGGCTCGGGGGCCTCACCGAGGTCTGGTGCTCCGAAACCTAGTACTGACGCTACTTCGGCGGGGTCAAGTCAAGTCGGGGCAAAAGCTAATATCAACGCTACGAGTCATGTCACACAAGTCTCAATTGACGTATCAAAAAGGGTTTTCAGTACTGTTGCTTGCAACTTAAATCTTGTTGAGACATTCACTGCAGCCAGGCAAGCATTACTTGATTTTCCACCACCTCATCAGCTTGCGTGGTCTCCGACCACCACCTCTTCCAATCTTCAACCATCCTCTTGAGATCAGATAGATCAAATATACATACATTCCTCCCTCCGTCTTGACAGATTACTTGGACTGTGTGAAGGCCATCAGGAGTAGTGTGCATAAAAATTCTCACGATATTGAACATCTGACAGTCTGTATACATATACGTAAAACTACCTAGTAATCTTTGACGCCCGCCAGCTTGAGCACTGTGTCAGTTAACTCCGGCTTCTCATAAGGCTCAGTCCGATCCTTCGGGCAAACCTTTCCGTTCCTCATCGGCTTGTCTGTAGATGGGCGGATATTGCTACAAAAATTAGCATGTACGTCAATGCAGGCAGCAGACAGTTACATACCAGTGAGGCCAGTGGGTAGTTCCCATGTAATTCTCGAAACAATACTTCTTCAGCTCCAGGGCCTTCTCGGTCGCAAATCGCTTCGGCGTCATACAGACATACTGGACGTGACGGATCTGGTCACCTTCGGGCAGACAGGCATAATGCATGGTCCGAGAGTCCCAGAGGACTAAGTCACCAGGGTCCATATTAACCTTGATGAGCTCACAGCCGCGGTCCTCAAACCACTTGAGATCCCTCTGGTGGAAAAGGAACAGGTCCATGTACTTCATCTCCGGTGGCGGAGCATCCTCGTGGTCGTAGGGGTCACGGTCCTGAGCGAAGAATTCATCGAAGAGTTTGGCAGAGCCTTTCATGAGCATGAGACCGCCATCTTTGGGACCATTGGGGGCAAAGTTAACTAGGCCCTGCACTGCTTGCATGCTGTAACAATATCAGTGTCCTGCTGTCTATCTCAACCTCAACGGTAACTTACCCCTTCCGGTTGGGGTTCTGATCACAGTGTGGCCAGGGACTCCAGTTGACATCCCTCCGACGGGGAAGGGAGATGTTCATGCCATCAAAAGAACTGAGTAGCTCCTTAGTCTCCCAGAGCTTCTCGAAGATCTCGATGACAGCTGGCTCTGTGCGAGCTTCCCAAGCAATGTTCTCATGGGGTGCTGCGTAGCCATAGTACATGCTGATCTTCTGTCAGTAGTGGTCAGACACCTAGGGAAGAAGGGAACTTACCCTCCCTTGAAGCTGATAGGAAGATGCTCAGTAGTCCAGGTACTCTCATCATTCTCATCGAACCCAAGGTCGAAGCTCTTCAGCCACTCGATCTGCTTATCGCAGTAGTACTTGGCCCGTTCGGGACTAATCACGTTCTTGATAACAACGCAGCCGTTCTTGTGGAACTCATCTCGCCAATCGCCGTAGTGGCGGTCGCTGAAGTCAATCAGGTCCTTCACTGTGTAGGACTCGTTGGTCGCTTCAGCGATCTCCTGGATGACGGTAGTTGTTGACATAGTGTTATTTTTGCTCAATGTGCACTTTGATCAATAAGATTGGATGTGGATATTGGTTCTTTCGTCTGCCTTCGAGTGGGTGTTCAAAATTCACTTAAACATCCAGCAGCTCTCAGCGCCGAAGGGCTATCTTCGTGCCCCGAAGCTCGGGGGCCTTGGCAGGTCTGGAGCAATGCGGGGAGCCCCGAACACCCCGCCCTTGGCTTCGGGGGAGTTACTGACTTCGGGGCTGCCCGAGCTTCGGTTGCTAAAGCCCCGAGACATGTGCAATACAGATAGCAGAAGGCGGGGAAGACCATGATGAATAGACAACTTAAATGTGAAGAAATTGCAGTATGATTTGCTAGAATCATTGAAAGCCTTAAACGCAATAAACTAACATCACGTGTTACATTGAAAATGCCTCCACCAGTCCAAGTCGCTTACAAACGTATCAAATCCCCGAAAGAGGGTGAAAACGGCTACGTGAGACCTCAACCAGGCAAATCAGAGGTTCTTCCGGCGGGATGGAATGGATTCAATGCCAAGCCCATACAGAGCGACATTCGCATCGACCACGACGTCGAGATCGTTGTCCGTGATGGCGCAAGACTCTATGTCGACGTTTACCGGCCAGCGGACTCTACCGAGAAAGTCCCCGCCGTACTAAGTTGGTCCTTCTACGGCAAAAAGTACAGTGCACTCGACATGTTGCCCATGTGCGCGTGGAACTGCTGCGTACCGCGCTCTGATCTGAGTGGTCTCGAGAAATTCGAGGGCCTCGACCCAGCGACATGGTGTCCACGTGGGTATGCAATTGTCAGTGTTGACACACGTGGAGCAGGGAACAGTGACGGTCTCATCACCGTTATGGGTTCTCAGGATGCGGAGGATGGATACGACGTCGTTGAAGCCATTGCGAAGATGGACTGGTGCAATGGATGCATCGGTATGGCGGGGAACTCGGCCCTCGCGATCTCTCAATGGTTCATTGCTTCTCAACAGCCGCCGTCCCTCAAGGCTATTGCACCATGGGAGGGTTCAGGTGATATCTACCGTGAGCAGTTTTGCCGCGGTGGATGGTTCTCTATGAGCAATTTTGATCTAATCACAAACGAAATTGTTCGCGGACCGGCCAACTCCGGCATTGAGGATTTCGAGGAGATGTACCGTCGCTCGCCTGTGTCTAGTCCCTTCTGGGAGGATAAGAGAGCAGACATGACCAAGGTGCTTTGTCCAGTCTATATCCGAGGCTCAGATGTGAGCTCCATTCACACTATGGGGTCTGTTCGAGCCTGGCTACAGCTTCCACATGATAAAAAGTGGATTCGCTGGGGAAGCAAACAGGAGTGGTACGAACTCTATAGCTGCCCGGAGTCCATGGATGAACTTTTCGTTTTCTTCGATCGCTATCTCAAGGGAGTCGAGAATGACTGGGAGAAGACCCCTAAGGTGCGCTGGTCTGCGCTGCAATTCGGCGATCGAGAGGCTATCGATGATATCGTCCTCGAGGACTTCCCATCACCTACCACCGAATACCGAGAATTCTTCCTCTCTTCGGAGAAACTCCACCCAACGTTAGTTGGGTCTTACGAGAAAATCTCCTACGACTCGGAGCTCTCATCCAGCTTCGCCGAATTCTCATACACCTTCGACAACCCAGCAAGACTAATTGGTCTACCTAAGGCGATCTTATACATGTCTTGCGAAGAGCGAGATGACTTCACCGTTTTCGTCATCTTAAGAAAGAAGGACAAGAACGGAAAGCCGTTGATGCATCTAAATTTCCCATTCCACGCAACCCCGGTCAAATCGATTGACGAAATTTCCGAGAAGGAACAGTCCAGCACAAACCTTCATTTGGGGTCTAATGGTATTCTTAGAGCTTCACACCGTGCAATCGATGCGGAGAAAAGCATTCACCCACAATTTCCGTTCCACCCCCACACGCGCCAGGAGAAGGTTCGTCCTGGGGAAATTGTTCGACTTGAGATTGGCATTTGGGCGATGGGTGTGGATTTTGAGGCTGGTGAGACGATCAGCGTGCGGGTGAGTTACCCGGAGCCAACAAATCAGATAAGATCCAATTCATACTAACCATGAGAAAGGTATCTGGTCAGTACCCTAGCATTGCAGAGTATAAGACTTGGTCACAGCCTCGTCCGGAGGAGGAGCTCAATCGCGGGAAACACTTTATTCACTGTGGCGGGGAGTATCCTAGCTCTGTCATCTTGCCATTTATATAGAGGTTTCTTATGGATAAGTTATCTGGTCCATAGCTATGAGAATGTCACGGTCAACCTTCGAGCTAAGTTTCATTCTATTGTGGCTTAGTAGCTGTAGGAAGATTTAAGACGTGATGTGCCCAGCACAGCCTAGCCAGCGTAACCTTAAGTTTGAAAATACGCTCTGTATATTACAATAACATAGTAGTTCAAAAGAATTGATCCCAATGTCCTCAAAATATTATCTCATCATCATCCATTCCATGTCGAATAATCAACACCCCCTCACCGACATTTCAAGTGCGCAGCATCAATCATAACACTTTCAAGTAATTTGCTATTTGTCCCGAGGATTTATTCATTCCGCTTCTTGCAAATATAGATAGTCGCCCGCAAGAATTCAATATAGATGAAAGAAAGGTCCGGTTGCTGGATACTTTCGAGCTCTAATCGGCATCAGCATAAGTCATGATTCAATAAACGCGACCTGGACGGGCCTTCACCTGTCTTGCAAGTTTTCCCGCCGATTCTTACTTCTCGATTTGGAGTACGGCATATAGAATGGTGCACACAGACCCACGGTCAAGTAGCCCGCCATAGCCAGTTTTGAGAGCATTGCCATGCTTGATAAGTACATAGGATTTATGATGGGAGTGAGTAGTCTTGCTTTATTCCTTGAATATGATATTCATATATGTTTATCGCGCATGCACAGTTCACGATACATTATGAAGTCCCGTTGGATTGAAAAAGGAAATTTGCTCGTGCATTTGGGCTGCGATGGCCTATGAAAGACGTGCTGAAATTTACCAGTTCAACGTTAATATTCGGTATAATCCGAGCTGCATGAGGTAGCCTAAACGTTATCTGCATGAGAAAGTTTCCATCGGACCCTTCCTTGGTCTTCCGCCCCTTGGATGCTACTGAATATCAATATCCCATGCGCCGATTGGGCCCGAGGGACTCCGCACGCCACCTCGTCGACTCCCGAGGTCATGGTCACGATCCCAGACATTGAGTACCAGACGGCATCTGGAAGAGGATCGCAGCACATTGGCAGAGCTCGAACTGCTGAAGAAATGGTGGGAGATTCAGTAGCAGACTGGGAGCTTATTAACGCTGCCTATTGCTAGAATTAAAGGCATTTCCTTCGCCGATGAACAGGACAGGATTGGGATAGTAAGGATAGTAAGAATTTACCCCACTTCCCGACCTATTTCTAGTTGGATCTTTGCCTATGCGCCTTGGCAATCTTTGCATGCTCAGTTCCAATCGAATACTAAAATTAGTGTTTACTTGGGTTGAGTATTCTATTTGCTCATGCTGTTCATTCACTTGCTTTGGAAGTTGCTTTTGCGGTGTCCTCGGAATCCACTTTATGCAAGTGTGAAAATTGAATAGGCAACAAGGAATCATACGAGCGACGACCATGCGGATCCCACCCCTTCCAAGACAATATATAGCATCATATGGGAATTCAAACCCGGTGGGCCAAGATCTATGTAAAACGTTCGTTCTGCGGCAGCGAAATTGTCAGGAAGCACATTCCGTGGCAGAGATACCCACTTCGGCCAACTCCCTCAGCCCTACATGGTCTTCAATGACCCATGTTCACTAATCAACTCGATCCCTCGGTTGAAGAATAGTAAACAATCAAGTAGAAGCACATGTATAATTGATTATCTATATGAAGTACCGACTAAGAGCACGGTTTCTATCGTTCCACCATCCTGTCATACACTATGTCCTCTATCCTCCAAGCAGACGTCTACGTCTCTTCGCGCCTCCCGCTGGCAGTAAAGCGAGCAGGAGAGCAAAGTTCTTTCTCCCCAATCTCCTGCACCCTGATTCACGGGGACGCCGAGGCCGTCCTCGTCGACACGCCCATATCTATTGCCCAAACTGAAGACCTAGTCTCCTGGATTAAAGAAACCGCCCCAGGAAAATCTCTTCGTTATGTCTACATCACCCACGGCCACGGCGACCACTGGTTCGGCATAACCGTACTCCGAAAGCACTGGCCCAATATACGTGCACTAGCTACCCCCGGCACCGTCGCGCATATGATGGAACAACTTAAGCCGGAGATATTCGAAGGAACGTGGCTTTCTCTCTTTCCAGGGGATCAGATCCCAAAGTCACCTGAGGTTGCTGAGGCGATGGAATCACCCGTCTTCGAGATAGAAGGCCATAAGTTCCGGGCTGTAGAGGTCGGACATTCTGATACGTATAATACGACTGTCTTGCATGTGCCTAGTATCCGGCTTGTCGTTGCGGGCGATGCGGTCTACGGGGATGTGCATCAGTATTTCGGGGAGGCTAATACAAGAGAGAAACGGAGGGAGTGGCTTCGTGCCCTGAGGATTATCGAAGCTCTTAGGCCACATACTGTTATTGCCGGGCATAAGAGGGCTGGGACGGTTGATGGGATGTTCAATTTACAGAAGACTAGGCGGTATATCTTGAATTTTGAGGAGGTTGTTGACTCGGCTACTAGTTGGAAGGAAGTCGTGGAGGAAATGAAGAACAGATACCCCCGACGCATCAATCCCCATGCCATCATTCGGGGAGCGATGGCGGCCTTCCCGGACAATCAGGGGGCAAGAATGTAGATACATGTTATAACATCTGGCTGTTGTGTAGGCCATAGGTCTTCTGGAGTATTTACGCCAATGAAAGTCACGTGTTTGATTCCATATCGTTGTATTCGTAACAGTAACGCATCTCAAGCAGAATAGTAGAAAGTGGTCGGACCACTACAATTGTAGACTATTGATTGCACATGAAGTAGAAGAGTCTGTCTCAGTCTCTGCACATTACCCTCAAAACAATGCTGTGTCTGGCATACCCCCTCCCTGGGTAGGGCTGATGATCGTCAGGCAGAAAAGATACCCTCTCTTACTGACGGGGCGATGCCGACGGACTGATCAGTAATCCTGATATACACCGAGCAACACCAGGGTGAGAGCGTGCATGAGGTAGAATAATCCAACCTCGGTTACTGACATGCAACATCATCCAGAAGCTCCTTGTTAGACATAAGAAATATAAACAATGAACTATGGGCGCAGATAGAACGGGTCCATCACACAGAGCACTCTCCACAGCATATTATCCCATTCACTCAAAATCTCACTACCCAAGATGTCCCTCCCAAACACCTACCAGCCCATTATAACAACGGAAAAAGACCTCCCAATAGCCCAAAAACGCCGTACCATCTACATCCGCCCATTTCTCCTCTTCTATCTCAATTCCCTCATCGCAGAAATCATCTTCCTCGCCGTCGGCATCTTCATCATGACCGGCACCCGCGATCTTTTCTACAAAGTCATGTGGACGCTCGTCTTCTGTCCGCTCGGTATGGGCGGTGCCATGGGCAGTCTGACAAATGTCTTTATTGTGGATCACCATTACGGAAAGAAGGCGGCTCATTTCACGGGGATCTTGTCATTATTGGTCTTCAGTGCTTGTAACTATCTCTGCTATAGCCTGGATAGGCATTTTGGATGGTTTGGAGCGAGTGAGCATCCGATGTGGTTCCATTGGCGGTATCCTATGATTTGGTTTGTTGGATACTGGAATGGGTTGCTTTTGTTTACGGATAAGGGGCAGGAGAGGCTTGCTAGGTTCGGGTTGTAGGAATTATGATGTCTTAGCTATAACATTGATTCTTGATCATAATGAATACCACATTGTGCCTCTCATATGACCCCTCTTCAACGATTACCATGAGATGGCACAGGGCCGTGGCTTGAAAAGTTGGCTATGTGAGCAATCGCGGGGACCGTGATATGGATTCTCACAGCGGAGAAGGCAATGCAGGCAGTTCTTGTAGTACTTCAAGAGCGATGTCATTGGAGGAGAGTCACAGTGTAATATACTATCCGTCAAATCCCCCTGGAAAACGATTCACTGATTTTCGGTATTTCTTACCCGGGGCCATGGGGAGGGGCCCTCCAATTGAAAGTCGGGAGCTGGAAAATGACCAAGGTTTGATGCTTCGCAGTATGAGTCAGGTGGATTATACAGACAATCATCGCTATAGTAACGGAAGCTGATAGAATGAATTTGCTGGGAGGGCAACTTCCATGAAATACGCAGGAACAATTCCGGCCGGAAATTGAATCCCGACAAATGCGGGGGTCGGGATTTCTCTATAAATGATCAATTCCATCCCACCACTCTCTGCTCATTAGCAATAATCATTCTTTTTGATCATACTCACAGCAAGCACACAATGCTATCGAATAAACAAGCAATTGGCACCCTCTCCTTGGGCCAGCATCCTTCGCACACACTGGACCAAAAGATCCGTGTCGCCTCACAACATGGCTTTACCGCTGTCGAAGTCGTCTACTCCGACCTCAAGAGGTACTCAGACGCCCTAGGTGTACCAATGCTAGACGCAGCCGGAAAGATAAAGAACCTTTGTGACGACCTCAGCATCGAGATTCTATCGCTGGCTGCATTCGAGAACTTCGAAGGAAACCGCACCTCATTAGATGAACGAATGGCCACCGCCAAGCATTGGATCGACATTGCGCGCAAGCTGCATGCGACCTATCTGCAAGTGCCGTCCAACTACAGCCATGATGCCAGCACAGACAAGAACATCATTGTGTCGGATTTGCAGAAATTGGCGGATTTGGCGAGCGCTGAGGAACCCGTTGTCTCGGTCGCATATGAGCCACTCTCCTGGGGTACATACTGCTCGACCTGGGACACAGCCTTTGAGATTGTCGAGGCTGTTGATCGCAAGAACTTTGGTCTCTGCATGGACACTTTCCACGAAGTCACCAAGCTTTGGGCGAGCCCATTCGAGACATCCGGAAAGTATCCGACAGCTGATAGAGATTTGACTGCCTCGCTTGAGCGCTTCCTCAAGCAATGCCCGCTTGAAAAGATCTTTTACGTCCAACTGTCGGACGGCGAGCTCTTCGACCCACCCTTCTCAGAGGCACATCCGTGGTATCTAGAGGGCGAAGCGCCACAGTTCACCTGGTCCAAACACGCCAGGCCATTCCCATTTGAAACCGAGCTAGGCGGCTATATGCCCGTGCTAGAAATTGTCAAGGCATGGGTAGTCGACAAGGGGTACACCGGCTGGATCTCCATGGAGGTATTTGACAGACGGATGCGCAACGCGGAGTTCAATCCCCAGGATGCTGGTAAAAGAGCAAGAAAGTCGTGGGAAACACTGCAAGACCGCCTCCGATCCCCCACACCCTCTAAAATATAAGCATCCGATAGTTCATGCACCATTCATCATTTTAGATAGCCGGTTCCTGAACTAGCAATAAAACTGCCGTGAAACACCCCAATACCCGAGGTCCAGACCCCTCCCGTAGTCCCCAACGGGCAACTATCCCCGAAACCTACACACACGTGACTCGCCCGATGGTTTGCCATCGGCGAACGACTCCAACGTCCCCCATCCCATCATCCCCCAACTAATGCACATCTGACCCGCCTATTGCCTCCATTCAATCTCACTGCTCCTCCCTATCAGATCTCGAAATGGCCCCCGATATTCCCAGGCCACCGACTCTCCGCCGGTCATGCCAAGCCTGCGCACGCGGCAAACGCCGCTGTGACCAGCGCTGGCCGCGCTGCACCCGGTGCCAAACCCGGAAGATAGACTGCGAATACATCAACGTCCCATTAACCGTGGGCTCCGGCACAGACTCAACAGCTACTACAACAACAATCACTACCAGGTCGACGCTCTCACCGAAACTTCCTCACAAGAAGCCAAGACAACATTACCAACTAACAACAACACACTCCATCCCTCTTTCCCTCCCCTTAGAAATCACAAAGGGTTACTCCCAACCCATCATCGCATACCTAGTCTCAGGCATGCGCGCATACCCATCCACCTTCGCCCTGAACATGAAAACCCACTTCATCCATCCAGACCTATGGCCCAGTCCATCTTCTCCCCCGTTACCTATCAGGGACATTCACGCCCTGTGTAAACTACACTCCACCAGCACAAACAAAACCATCATCCCCCTCCTGAAACAGAAATCCTCCTCCCTCCTCCGCACCCTCAACCACACCACCAGCTTTGAGGAAATGCTAGCCACCGCGCAGGCCCTCCTCCTCACGCAATGCATGCTCGTTCTTTCCGATACAGACACATCTCAATCCTATTCCGAATCAATCAGCACTATGCTCTACAACCTCGGCCAGAAACTCTGGCAACAAGCCCCCATCCAATTACCGGGCAGTTTGAGCCCGCGCAGAGCGTGGCTGTTCGCTGAGAGTGTGCGGAGGACGATCATCGTGGGATTCATGCTGCGGAGCGTGTACTCGCTCAAGATGCGGAATTATTCCGTCCGCACGCCGTTCGTGGATTCGTTGCCGTTTGATATGAGGACTGGGTTGTGGGATCGCGATGTTGATGTTGATGGGGATGCGAGTGGGGAGTCGCTGGATGCGATGGTCTCGTTGCATCAGTATTCGGGCATGTTGGAAAGTGGCATGGTTCATGGGATCTCGGAATTTGGGGGGTTGATTCTTGCCGCGTGTAGAGGAAGGGCGGTGCAGGGCGTGCCGTATCCTTCTGTTGCTGGGTATGCGGGGTACTAATCACACTACACTACACTGTGCTACTTTCTTTCTTTCTTTCTATTTGCAAATGTTTGCCCATGGCATCGATGTAATATAATCATGGTAAGTCTATATCCATTCTGTCTATGCATTCTGCGCCCGTCTAACAAACCCTAAAAGAAAGATTCATCCCAATTACACCAAGAACTGCTTCAACAATCCGTTCAACATCGCCGTCATTTCCGCATACATACTCTGCCTCTTCGTCTCAAAGGCCTCATAGATATCGTTCGCCGAACCCACAGCAATCTGATCCTCACCAGCCTGCAATCTGCGCCACACCTCACCGACAAACTCATCCAACGGCATGCCGATCAAGTGTCCGTTCTTCAGATCAGGCTGGTGCTTGGGATCGTGCAGCTCGGTCTGGACAGCGGGAGGGTAGATTTCCAGCACCTTGACGTTGCCGGGGCCCTCAGCGACCTGCGTGCGCAGAGCAAGGATGAAGTGGTGCAGGGCGGCCTTGGAGGCGCCGTAGTTGGGGCAGCGCATCATGGGCACGAGGGCCATTTGGGAGGTGGTGTAGGCGAGGGCGGTCTGGGTGGGGAGGGACTGCAGGTGGGGGAGGAAGGCCTTGGTGAGGTAGACGGCGGAGGTGTAGTTGGTGATGAGCTCGGTGTCGAAGGTGGTGAGATCGACGGAGTTGGGCTTGGAGAAGTCAAAGGGGCGCTGGATGCCGGAGTTGATGAAGATGCAGTCCAGGTCGGGGTGGGCGGTGGTGATTTCGGTGGCGAACTGGGGGATCTATGTAGTAATAGTACGTGAGTAGGGTGTGGGTGTGATATGGAGGGTACAGGGGGAAAGAGGGGGGGCGCGTACCTGGTCCAGCTGCATCACGTCAAAGACCTTGGATGCGACCTTGTCGCTGCCGTATTTCTGGACGAACTCATCCAGGTTCTCCTTTCTTCTGCCGGCAATGACAAGCTGGGTGCCGTTCTCGATCACCTTGGTGGCGAGCGCCTTGCCGATGCCGGAGGTGGCACCGATGATGAGGACTTTCTTATAGGGAAACGACATGATGATTGATTGTGTGTATATACGGACAAGCGTATGTGATTATTATACAGGTAGATAAGTGAGAATTGAGCCTGAAACAGAGGCAGAATGGCCGGTATTTATCTTCAATCTATGCAGCTGAATGACGTCCCACCCGCGGAGACTAAGCCCGATGCGATCCCACTCTTGGCGAGGCACCCTCGCGGAGACTAGGCCGCATTAGGAAAGCCATCTGGGTTTTCGCTGCTTTTTCGCGACAACCCTGGGATCATCCCCCAGACTTGAAGGCGAAAGAAGCATCCGGAATCACCGGATTTGTAAGAAAGGGATTATTAAACATCGGGCTCTATACTGTGACGTGTTAGATCGAGGTTGAGGGATTTCTGTCACCTTCGCCCAGCGGACTCTAAGCAGTATTCGGCGATTCAGCATCGAGATCATCTTTTCGCAAGGTAGGTCTCAGCTGCGTAGGTATCTCCGAGAGGATGCGTGCGGGCTAACGGCTTTCACTAGCCCCTGAAGATCGGGGTTGGTTGGATTCCTCCTTATCGATGTAGTGACTTGGGGCTAGGACCGTGTCAAGTTCACGGACCGGCAGCATGCATAGTCTCCAACAACTCGTCTCTCTCAACGCTGCTCTCAACTAGGCTGCGAAAGACTCCATTCCGATTCGCTATCAGTTCCCGAGGTGTGCCGTACTCGATGGCCCGACCGGCGTCTAGCACAAGCACACGATCAAAGTCGACGATAGTGCTAATGCGATGGGCGATGACTAATAGTGTAGATTCATTGTGCCCAAACTCAGCCCGGATGGATTTCTGGATTACTGCGTCTGTGGGCTTGTCGATGGCTGAGGTTGCCTCGTCTAGAGCAAGGATTTTGGGCCGGCGGAGGATGGCCCGGGCGAGGCAGAGACACTGTCTTTGACCTTGGGAGAAGTTCGCGCCTCTTTCGGTGACTGCAGTGTTTAGAATGCTTGGAGGGTGCTGGTGTTGGAGTTCCAGAGAGTCAAAGGGGTTCTCTGTGGGTTCTTCATCCTCATCTAGTTTTATTAAAGGCGATCCAGGATGATTTTCGTCACGGTCAGCATCAGGAATAGTCCAGTGCACGCGTCGCAAAGCAGACAAGAGCTCTTGTTCTGAGTGCTCATTGAACGGATCGAGATTAGACCGTATTGTGCCGGAAAACAAGATCGGGTCTTGTGGTACGATTGCCAGGCGCGTCCGTAGCTGGCGAAGCGGAACGGTCGAAATGTCCACCCCCGCCACATGAATACTTCCTTGCTGAGCTTCAAGGAAGCGGAATAGCGCCATTGCCAGCGAGGACTTGCCTGCACCGGTACGACCGACCACTCCGACTCTGGTATTTGGCGGGATGGAAAAGGATAGATCGGAGAGAACAGGTGGCAAATCGGGCGAATAACAGACGGTCAAGTCTGATACGTCCAGTTGGCCGTCCGCGGGCCACGACTCTGGCATCGGGTCGGTGGATTCATATTTCTCTGCAGGGATGTCGAGAGACCACGAAACACGTTCAACACTGTTAAGAGATATCTCGAGGTTTGCGTATTGCCTGATTACCTGCGACATAACGCCACTATACCGCATGATGAATGTGATGGCAAATCCAGCAGTCGACGCCGTGATGTCGTTGGAAGACAGCACGAGTATAGAGGCTGCGGTGGTAAAAGCGGCGCCAATGGTGCTTGCGCGGACGGCGATCCAACGTGTAAGCAGCCAGAGACACCAGGATGCTCGGCAATGCCGGTCAATCTTGCCAAACATTTCCTCTCGGTAGGTCTCCTCTTGACGGTAGGCGCGAACGGTCATTATCCCGTCCATGGTTGCACACAGATGGTGAAGTACTGGGCTTCGCATGGTACTTTCGAGTTCCTTGATGGCACGAATTTTCCTAATAAATAATTTCCCGTAGTAAAACGCCAATAAGAGTGAACAGGCGGAGAGGAGATTCAGCCAGACATTCACCAGGGAGGCAGCCAACACGATGGATAAGAGATCAAACACAACACCCAGTGCGTAGTTGAGATCATATCCAAGGCGCGAGTCGATCAAGCTAAAGTCGGCGGAGAAGTTGTTTAGAATGTTGCCAGCTGGTATCTGGTCGAGCCATTGCAGGGGAGCGCGTAGTATCGAAGAGAGAAATCTTTCAAACAGCCTTCGTGACATTTTTAAGGTAATGCGCACTGCCAAGAAGCTCCGACTGATCGCAACGATGCATGAACAGATCGACAATAATAGGTAGATAGATAGAAACCACGTAATGTTCACTCCCGTGGACTCAGTTCCTTTCATATTCATGTCTTCTGTGTACCTGGTCTTGTTCGTGCTGTTACTCCAGATCATCATCCACAGACCTCGACCAACTGCTAGTCCGCCATAGCTCAGATGCAAGAACAAAACAAGCAAGCAACGATACTTGGCGTCAGTCAAACGGAAAATTCGCTGGCGATTTCGCCATTTACGGTCTCGTGTATTGGCCTCACCAACCAAGCCATCTTGCCCTGCTGAGTCTTCTAGTTGCTCTTGCTCACTGGGCAATAGCGTTCCGATCCAATTTTCTGAAGACGGAACATTCGACACCACAGAGCCTTTCTTTACGTGAGAAGCCCTCTCCACTCCTGCTGCAGCCTGGGCCATATGCTTGAATATGCCCATATCCCTCAGGTTTTGTCTGGGGCCAGCATACTGCAGTCCATTGGCGTCAAGGGCAACAACGTATTCAGCTCTTGGTAAGCACAGTTCCAGGTGATAAGTGGCCAGTATACGTGTGCGCCCCTCGGCGAGACTCCCCGTCAGAGCATACTGATATAGATGCTGCGCCGTATGAGAATCAATGGAGCTGAAAATATCATCCAGCACGATTATCTCGGCATCAGAATAGAGCGCGCGTGCAAGAGAGATACGCCATTTCTGGCCACCGCTGAGATTGCTCCCTTGGTCGTCCATTTGAGTGTCATCTTTCAGTACCAGACTATTTATGTCGCTGTCAAGGGAGCAGGCGAAAACAACGCGGCGGTAGCGCTCCTGCTGAAACGGCAGGCCATAAAGGATGTTGTCCCTGATCGTTCCATCTTTCAAGCACGGCTCCTGAGCAACATAGGCAACCGCCAGGCTTGGGGACCGTCGTACACAACCTTGCAGAAACTCGCATTCACCAAGAATTGCTGCAAGAACGAGACTTTTGCCGGAGCCAGACGGCCCCGTAATGATACTCAAAGCGCCGGATGGGAAGGTTAGAGACATGTCTTTCAAGGTGAAGCATTTAGTGTATTGATTTTCGTTCCAGCAGATTGTGGCCTGGTCCAGCACAACCCCATCAGCGGGCGCAATATCGACATCCCTGTCTGGAGTTCGAAGGAAACGTTCAATTCGTCGCAGGCTGATTTGAGCCCCCGTCGCGTTCAACAGGATTTGAGGGAGAACTGCAAGCGGCGTTTCAAGTGCACCAAGGAGCGAGACCGAGGTGAAAGCGAGAGACGCCGGCATGTCCCCATGTAAAAGGGCATATGTACCTAAGCAAGCGGCAGAAACAGCAACCGGGGTGATATTATAGGCAACGAACATGAGAAGCTCCCACTTGTAAACTTGCCACTGGCTGTGCAGCTCCTTCCCTCTTGAGTCGTTGATGCGGTTTTCCCATTTTTCCTCCAGAGCGGATAATTTGACTTGGCGGATACCCTGGAGAACCTCATTGATGACTCCCATCTTGCTGTCACGAGACCTTAAAAGACCTCTTTGTTGCTTCGAAAACTGGCTGACTGAGTAAAAGTTTCCAGCAGATACAAGAAAAAGTACTAAGCCACCAACCAGTAGGCACTGCGGTCCAAGCAACCGGCCAATCGAAATAGCCGCAATAATGAGTTTCAGCGGTGCCTCGTAAAGATGAAAGCCAACCGCTGAAAAGTCAGCCACTTTCTTTGCATCCACAGCGACCAAGTTCATGGTACCCTGACTAGATGGGCTGGTGGTACTGGCACTCTGCGAATCCGTCCCGACATTGTTCACTGCACGACAACGTAACGCTTTGTCATAGATCACGGTTGATAGCTGTTCCTGCAGCCTCACTGCAATCAGATTGGACGAGACATAGAGGTTCCAATTTTCAATAAGAGCGGACACGATAGTCGAAGCGCCCAGTCCAAGGACAAATAGCCATAGCCAAGGATCATCAGGGTCGTTTTCCAGACGCTGCAAGATTCCCAAGATGAAAAACTGGGGCGCGAATGCCATGGTCCCATTCAGGAAGGTCAAAAGGAGTTGAATGAACACGGCTTTCCGATGACTGAGGAAAAGGACCTTCCAAAGGCTTGAGGTAGAAGCCATGCATTGTTGGCTAAAAGCGTGAAATAGCTGAGGTGAACGGCTGTTGTACTCGAGCTCAGGCAGGTGGCTAAGCTCCAGCTCATCTTTCTGACCCGCAGAAAGCAGCTGGCCCACCCATCCGAAGAGAATCTGGTCCAAGAAGGTTGCTGATCCTTTGCGGTCCACCACAGATCCATTGTGAAAAACATCCGGTCGACGAGGTAATGACGTTCCAGCAATGCAGGCGCCCAAAGCGGCGCAAGACTGGCCAAGCAGAAAGAACCAAGACAGGAAGGAAAAATCCAATGCCTTATAACATTGGTACTGATCTGCAACTAGAAGAACCATCATGGCGATGCACCCGATGCTTGTTTGAATGCCGTGTCGGAACCGAAGCGTGCATTCGTCTTCCATCCAGACCGCACATGTACTGAGGGCCAGGGTTCCCCAGGCTCCAAGTCGCATCCATCGTGTGAAATCATCAGTGGAAGCAGACACAATGCTGAACACAACAGCTTCCGATAACGATAACCAGACACCAATTCCGGTTCCAATTGCAAGCGCGACGCGTTGGGGTTTGTCGGAAAATTCTTTGATAGATTCTGGTGTTGCAATTCCATCGCGGTCTTCATACCCATCCGATTGAAACATTGTGTCGAGGGTCAATTGTCGATGTCGCAGTCGATTCACGATGGCGATGAAGGCCCTTCCTCCCACCAGGGCCGCCACACCGAATCCGAAAATGTTGGCCGCGAGGGGGAGCCCCTCGCTTGTCGTCTGGGAAGTCATCTTGCTGTGAGACTACCGAGAAGAACTCGGTAGCAGTGTCCCGAGCGAGCATCGTTGAAGAATCGAAGATTAGACGCCCAAGCGTCTCTCGCGCGGTGATGGCAGGCTGCAGGATTAATATAGGATGACCGACTCGTGGTCGTCGCGTCGGCGGAAGCGCTACAGTGGATCTAAAGTCGGAGGTCGGGTTTGATTTGGCTGCCCGGCTGACGTACCACTCGGCGCAATCCCCCCACTTTGGCTAGGATTGTGTCTCTGGTTGGTAGAGGCAAACCAGGTTTGACTTCATAATTTTATCTGATTTGGGGGCATTTTGCGATTGCTACTAGGGCTGAGGCTAGTCCTGCATGTGGCAAGTTGTGAATTCAAAGTTATGTAGTGGGGGCTACCATTGTGATTTGCTGGATGTGGAGGGATTGGTGATGACGACGGCATGCCAGGCATCCAGGTTATCAGGAACCATTATATGTCAACCTCCAAGATACCATGAAATTTGTCTGATCGAGCATGAAGCTGTAAGGAGGGCCATTTCTTGTCGGCGAAAGAATCCTGAAGCGGTCCGGCACGTGGCCAAGCCCGAGAAACCGAGCATCGGCCTTCGTTACTCGAACGGGCAGGTACCACCAAGTCAGTAGTTGCACAGTGATGCCACTGGGAGTACACAAGTCTATACTTCACTGCAACACTAGCCACTCTTTCTGTCTTCAGTCCGGCAGGAATGGCTTGATGCCCGTGCTGAAGTGCATTTATAGAACCTCCATGATCCGGGGTCGACTCGCCCTACCGGGTCCCCGGAAAGCGTGATCCGTGCCGGATACGGCTGAACCCGAGCGTCTATGGCATAAGCATCCTGTTCGGATTACCAATGCTGAGAGGATGAAGTTGCAAAGGGACTAACAATGCCATTGATTACATACTGGTATATAAGCAATAAAGTTTCAATAGTCATGTTGCAATTACCAACGTCGTGCTTCATTGACACTGTCAAATCACTGTAACATCCACAAAATGGTAGTCCTCGCCGATATCCAATCCTCCAATGCCCGGATTGCTACATCCCTTCCCGAGGGCATGGTAGCTGTCTTTGTCGGAGCAACAAGTGGCATTGGCGAAGCAACCCTTAAGCAATTCGCTAAGCATGCTACACGGCCCCGCGTCTATTTTGTCGGTCGCAAACAAGACGCAGGTAACCGTATCGTCGCCGAATGTGAAGCCCTGAATCCAGAGGGGGAATATATCTTCGTCCCCGCAGACGTAAGCTTGCTCAGCAATGTCGACGAGGTCTGTCGCAACATCAAGACCAAGGAAAGCACTCTCAATCTTCTGGTACTCACGCCTGGAATAGCGGCTATACATAGTGGTGGGTGATCTCAGCGGATACTATATATCCCGGACCGTAGCATGACTTCTACATAAGCGTACTCCGAATGTACGACTGATATCTATTCTGCAGAAACACCCGAAGGACTTCGCAAGATCACCTCCCTCCTCTACTTCGCCCGCATACGCTTCATCCTAAACCTCCTCCCTCTCCTCCAACAAGCCACCAGCCTCCGTCGTGTCATAACTGTCGGGGCAGCCGGATCCGAAGGCCCCATCGACACCACCGACTTCGAAGGCAGAAAGGTGTCTGCCCCCTTTTTCCGCGGGCATATCACGTCATTAACTACAATGGCTCTGGAAATCCTAGCTGAGAAAGCTCCAACCGTATCGTTCATCAATACTCACCCCGGAGCTGTACAAACCGGGATAACCAGAGAGGTGGATAATCTCCGTATGTGGCTTGTTTGGCTTGCTCTCCTGCTGTTCGGCCGTTGGGTCTGTATCCCTGTGATAGAGAGCGGAGAGAGACATCTCTTTGTGGCTACGAGTGCGAAGTATCCGGCGCGAGATGGGGACGACGGGGTGCCGCTGTCCGAGAGTGTCGTGGTTGCGCGGGGCGTGGATGGAAAGTTGCGAGGGGGTGTTTATTCTGTTACCTCGGATGGGGAGAGCTCGGATAATGCGATTGAGGTTCTGAAAGGCTTGCGAGAAATGGGCATCGGAGAGATTGTCTGGACGTATACGGAGAGTCAGTTTAAGCGGATCACCGGGGTGGAAGCTATATAATGCAAGGTGCGGCGCGATAATTGTTGCCGAGTGTTGACTCTAAATCATGTCTAGATTTATTGCTAGTGTGAATAATGGTTCCGATGGCATGAATTGATGACTTCAATATGAAGTTAAAGAGGGTTGTATCTTCAAATCACGTGTAGTCTCGATCAGGAAGGACCACGTGATGACGTCATGTGCGTTACTTTCCGGATCAGGCAATTCCGCTCTTCCTCTGTCGTCAACTTTATTCTGCATCTCCCATAATGGCTTCTCTTATCACCCCTTTGATCGAAGGAGATTATGTAGAGGCACTTCGCAGCTGGTGGCACCTGCATCAGCCCAAATGACGTCTGCAGGCACAATTTTCCTATCCGACCAAACTGAACCACGGCCAGAGCCTTGTCCTTGGCTCATGGTCTCACCATACTTCCCCTGGAGGTATCGGCCTTGAACCCAGCTTATCAGAATCATAGTTGGTCACTCGCGGCTCACTTATAACCTACTTTGTACAAGAAAGGTTGTTGAGCCAGCATGTCACGGGTGGGGCCGAAGCCACCGATCAAACGCCGCCATCGGTGAGTGGAAGAGATCGTGCAAGGAACGGGTCCGTTTCCACCCACCCAGGTCGCACAGCGTGAGGTTATGCAACCCGCCAATTAGCAGCGAGGAGTGCCATCTTGTCGTGAGGACCTGCCTACTCTTAATGCCTCTTGCAGTTCATCTGGGCACCGAATTGCTCAGGCATCATTCAGGTCTGTGGGGCGGGCGGACGGGCGGGCAACAAGCTACTTTGTACTCTGCCATGGCATGAGCTGACTGGATGGCAATCATCCCGGTTCTAGTGTCTTGCTAACAAGGCGGTATTTTGATGATCGCCTCAACGCGGCTGAATTTTGCTGGTATCAATCTCGAGAGGATATTTCCACCTACCTTACCTAGACCCAGACTAGATCTATCAGCTGGAACTATGGATGAAACGTGCAGAATCTGCCAAAGGGCTAGGTGTGGCGTGGAAGAATCGAGGGTTTGGGTGTGAACCCACCAATGGTTGCAGTCGGTCGTTCCTTGTCAACCTTCTGTGACGCAATCTTGGCGAAACATACGATATAACCCCAACGAAACCACCCAAGTATAAGATATCCATATTCTCCTACAGCAAGCTAGTCGACTGCCATTGTACAAATCCCGACTGCTTATCTTCCTGCCATGGTGCACCCGATTAGGTCTCTCAACAAAGAGCTCGATCGTAAGTGTAAATGGAATAAGTAATGTTTCCCGCTAACAGCTCGTAGAGGTCGACACCGAATCGAGAGGCTATCGATCGTCTGACACAACGGAGGGAGGATCTTCCAAGGTCGAAGACGATGATGAGCCAATCGAAGAGACCTCCAGGAGGGGCGTCTCTCGCAACAAAAGTCACGGAACTCAGCGCACAAATTTCTCGCGAAACAAAAGCCATGCCAGTCATCGCACTGGCGTATCCCAAAATCAGAGTTATCGAAGCCAGCCTCCCGCTACCCTGAGGAACCAAAGCTATGGGAGTCAAGCACAGTTCTCCCTGGCAGGTCCGAATGCGTATTATGGACCACTACCTCAACAGGGCGCCTACATGCATCCGGAGTATCAGTCATTTAATCCTCAGTATGGAAACATGCAAGGGGACAAGCCTGTCTGGAGTCTAGCGCAGCCGCTGCCCCATGTTGTCCGAGACGGAATGCGGTATGGAGCCTTGCCGGAGGATCGAAAGGAAGAAAGAGACGAGGATGGACGAGAACGCCCGCCTCCAGCGTCAGAAGAGCCGCCCACGGATATTCCGAAGACGGATGAAGCTAGAGAGAATGGCGAAGAGCCCCAGAATGAGATGGGATTTTTCAACAAGTGGTCCAAGATTCGATATTATCTGAGGGAGCCATTGGGCGAGTGGTTGGGGGTGAGTATTCACTTGGACTATCTATTCTAATACAGCCCAACTAACACACAATCACCAGACAACCATAGCCATCACTCTCGGTCTTTGCGGCGGGTTGGCAACCTACACATCGGACGGCCAAGCCGGCTCATGGATGACCCAAAGTGCCTGCTGGGGCTTCAGCTTTATGATCGGCATCTACATTGTCGGTGGCATCTCCGGTGGCCACCTCAATCCCGCCATCACAATCTCCATGTCGCTCTGGCGAGGATTTCCCGCCCGCCGATGTGTTATCTACATCCTCGCTCAGCTGATCGGCGCCATCACTGCCGGCGGATTCGCCTACGCCATTTACCACGACGCCATCGTCAACCTCTCCGTCGAGACCAACCTCCCACAAAGCGAAACAACAGCTAGCCAAGCATTTCTAACTCTACCAAAACAATTTGTCAGTCCAGCTACTGCATTCTTCAATGAGTTCCTAGGCACCGCTATCCTCGTCGGAACCATCATGGCCTTGGGTGACGACACCAATGCTCCCCCAGGAGCAGGAATGCAAGCATTCATCATCGGCATACTGATCACCGTATTAGTCCTTGCCCTAGGATATAACACAGGCGGGTACGTACACCCTTCTTCCCCCACCCCAGAAGCCCCGACGACTAATAATTACCAAGAGCATTCAACGGCCCCCGCGACTTCGGCCCCCGGCTCGTCGCCGTAATGGCCGGGTGGGGCGGACACCTCTTCAAAGAGTACCATGCCTGGTGGATCTGGGGCCCTTGGGTCGCCGACATCTTCGGAGGATTGTTCGGGGCGTTCATCTACGATTTAGTGGTGTTCACTGGTGGCGAAAGCCCGATCAATTACCCGCCGAGGAGACGCAAGCGCGCACTGCTGATCAAGGAGAAGAACCTCAGGAGTAAGTTGCGTTTTGGGAGGAGGAAGATCGGTGATATTGAGAGGGCAGTTGAGGAGAACCAGGATTGATTTTGTGAAGTTGTGTGTATTATGATGTGGTCTTGGGGTTGAGCATGCAGTGTACGTGGCGTCGATTTAGCCTGGAGTTCCTTTTATTTGCATTTGGAGTTATAGAAAAGTCTTTTATTTTCAATGTTGCCTGGTTTTGTAGATTATATTTAGGCTTATTTACATTTGATTTTAGAGTGATAAGTATGGTAATATCGCACATCTCATCCGCATATGAACGGCATAATAGGACGTCCCTGTCTCAGGACCTCATCGGGCAATGCATACCGACAATATCTGAGGCTAGGTACGTAATGCAATAATGACATTCTTCCGTATTGACTAAATGAGATGCATAGCGGAGATCTAAACTACCTCTCAAAGGAGAATCAAGAGGTTTCACTGCCTCGTTAGCTAAAAGCTAGACAATAGGGATGGTGTTTACTCAGGGACATATTAAAGCCGGATCAGGTGACTACAGTTCGAAATATATCAGAGGAAGTATGATCAAGCAACGTGTTTTTGTTTTATTTCTAGCGATCTCAAAGCAAAAGTTGTCCGCCAATTGAATTGAGGACAAGATATGATATTTGATTTTTGTTTTTCCCTACGCAAGCAAGGTACTACGGTATTGAATATCAACACCCATCTCACGCTGCCGCAGCAGGAGCAGGAGCAGCAGCAGCATTTCTAAACGCAACAAGCACATTCGAAAACTCCCAATACTCCACGAGCTCAGCCTCCTCGCCAGCCGTCCTGCCCATGGCATCAGCCCCATCAGGCCTAGCATCTGGGTCGACGCCACTCTCCAAGAAAAGAAGCTGAAGCCGTGCAAGCTTTTCTTTGAGGAATGCCCACTCCTGGGGGTTCTCAGCCATGCGCCGTTCCTTGGCTTCCCTATACGTATGCACCAGTGCATGAAGCGGCGTGCCCATGGCTGTGACAACTCTCGGATCAGCACGGTACTCTATTAGGATGCGGGCTAGTTCGAGATTAGCTATGCGGGCAGCGTAATATAGGGGAGTGAGCATGCGGGAGTTTGGCCGTGAGGGGTCGATGCCGGGAGTTTTGAGGAGGATAGTCAGAGCTTCTGCGTTTTGGCGGTGGAGGGCGAGAAGGAGAGGGGTTGCGTTCTGGATTATGGTGTTGTTCTCGGCGTTGATGTGATCGGCTAAATCGGGGAGTATGTTTGGGTGATCTGCTCGGACCCAGACGAGGTTTCGCAGGACGAAAAGGTCAGGGTTGACAACAGCGCAGTGGATCGGGGAGATGGGAGCGTTGCGTGCCGCGAAGATGGCGTCCCTGAAGTATTGGTCGTGGACTATATGGCTAAGGCGGTTCCATAGCTGCGATCGGAAGAGCTGATTTACGTCTTCGGTTCGCATGACGTTCGGGGGTGTCTCGTAGCTGAGGATGGTTTTTAGGACCCCGTACTCATATCTGTTCACGCATAGGGCAATCGGAGTGGTGCTGTCTGCAAATCTAGTGTCCAGAGTTACGGGACGGAAAGGGTCGACGCCGTACTTTTCCTTGAATTCAGGGTTCAGGAGGTATTGGGCGATTTTGCTTTGCTGGCGTAGGATGGCCGCACCCAGCACGGTCAGGTTGCTGTGCATAATATCGTTGATGCGGAACCCTAGATCACAGAGAACCTGGATCGGTCTGACTTTGTTTTCAAGGATAGCTTCGCCAATGGTGGTCCCTTGGATTCTGCGCGTGGCATATTGGGCGGTCACTCGATTATTGTTGTGGACCCTGGGATTGTACATCAATTGATCTAGAAGCGGAGCAAGCCTGGCTCGAAGAGCGTTATAGAAATTGAGCCGGGGAAGGTGTTTGACGGGAACTCTATGATCACGGCATATGGTGCATATAACCTGTGCGAAGTTCTCGACAGTCAAGATGTTATTCGAAAGTGCTTGCTCGAGACTCGTGCGGAATGGTCCGAGGTCATGAGGTAGGTCTTCGGGTTCTTCCTCTTCGGAGTCGTACTCGGCTTCGGCGGCGGCCTCCTCTGCGGACCCCTGCGCCCTAGCATCCTCCGCTTCAACTACATCAGCTTCAGACACGTCCACCTGAGACTCCTCTGCTGCTTCGGGCTCCATGGGGTCAGATCCAGACATCGTTGACGGTGGGAGTTCAGTTAGTTCAGATGGCGAAGGGTGCGCAACCATGGGAATCTCGAACACTAAGCTATGGCAATCGCGGATGTGAATTTCGAGGAATTGTCCAGTCAATATGACATGACGGGTGCCGCATAATTCGCAAGAAATAAATTCCTTATGGTCCCCCATCGTGTCATATGCTATTTCCACGTATGTCCAGCTAATTGCATGGCCGTCCCCCTCTAGAGAGTTCAGAGGCCTGTGACGGCAACCAGGCCACATTGGGCAGTCGATGATCGTATGATGCTCCTCGTTGAGGGCTCTTCTTTCCCTGAAACGTTTATTAAGGTCATCGAGATTCTGTTCAATGTGCTCGTAGAGAGCATCCCCATCGAGCTCAGGGTGTTCATGGTTGCAATAAATGCAGTGAAGGATGATAGGATTCTCTTGCTCACTCATGATTGCTGAGTTGAAAATCAATTTTTCTTTATTTTTTTTGGTTTGGTTCAGAGTTACTGTGGTTTTACTGTAGCTGAGAGAAGATATATCAGTAGGATCGATGTTTTCGTGACTGATGGTGGAGAGAAAAGCAATGGATGCACCTGCCATTGGGGCTTATATACTTTCTGATACCTTTGGTGAGATGGTATTTGCCATCCTGGCATCGGTTCTTCCCACATGCTGCTGTCGCTATCTACCGATCTGCTGGTGGCTTTCTTTGAAGGAGAGTGAGGGATCAACCGAGCCTTGGATGGGGCTTACCAGTATTGAATGGAACTGACCGGTCATATGCATGTCCTAAGTGAGACGTACTGTTAGGAAATGGGCTGAGAAACTTTCATATAGATTCAGTCATTCTCGTCAGTAACTATTGCGCGCCTTGGGCGAGGTTAAGTGATAGCCTTAACCCGTATCATGTTTTCAATATAAACCATTTGCTTTTTTCCTTCCTGTGTGCCCCCTTTTTATATCATCTTTTTTCCTCTTGAATCATAACCATTTGTCCAGTCCTAACCTGCCACATGTCTGTCTGTCTCAATATAAGGCAGTTTAATAGTATGTGTTGGCCATGAGTATAGTCCTACTGGACGTTCACAATACGATTAGGCCCTGCGGCTCTTCGGGAGTATCTGGTAGATATGTCCCCTCGGCGCTTTCAGCACGCGAGTGACCAGTCTCCTTTTTGATGGACGGCGTGTATTTTGCAATATGCAAATCGAGTGTGTGTGCGTGTCGGTTAAAGCGGCACGGCTTGAGGCCCCGGCATCCCTCTTTCTGACAGAGATGGCCGAGGAAGCATTTGGTAGATCGGCACGACGGGCCCGTCTGACATGGGTGCTGGCGGAGGATATATTTCATAACATCCAGCGAGCTTGGATCGAGACGGCCGTGATCGTATTCACAGCTTATATTGCTGCATTCGCCACCGAGATGGAAATTGTTGCACGGCTTATGGATTTTGGCGCGGCGAGTATAGACTTCCCACGCATCGTGGGCAGGGATCGGACAGTATGTGTCAATGCGATCTCCGGCCAAGTTTATGGGGATATAATCTTGCCACATAGGATCGAGGTGGGTGACAAGTTGTGAGGCATAAAACTCTTGAGTGCGTGCACTCGTAGGAGATTCCCTTCCTGGAGGAGAGGGGGTATTGTCGGATCTAGAGAGTTGTTGACCCTGCGGTATGTGGGCTTTGTTGCAGGTGTTACCGTATCGGCAAATACCCTGGAGAACATTAGTTTACATGCAAACGATGGCACATGGATTTCTACACACACCTTTTGAAAGTGTTTACAAATTGGTCTAGAGGATGTGGACAACGAAGGCGTATGGTTAGAGGGGCTCCCAGTTCCACCAATAGGTGTAGACATGAAGAGGGCGGGAAGCTCCCGCACCGGGAGGCCTAATCTTTCATATTCGCTGTGAAAGTTGGCAGCTTTGAGGAGAGTGATGCGATCAGTCCGGCCACGATAAGGTGTCAGTAGATTAGAATAACCGGAGTCATGACAACCAGCGAAAAAGATGTGTTTGCACTGGCTATTATCGGCAAACAAGCGGAACATTTCTACTGAAGTCAGCTCAAAACCCTCCGACACATATAGTTATTCATACCCCTAATCTTATAGTCGGCTCCCTCTTTCTTATCGCCCGCATCCACGAAATCAAAGAGATCCTCGGCCCGGGTGAAGCTTGCCGTAAAGGGCGACAGAGAGCGGGCTTCCTGTCCCACAATGCCGGAGCGGGCTAATGACTTTGACAGTCCCAGCACGTTTGCATAAATGCGTACCATAACACGGCATTGGTCAGCCTGGTGGCCGAGTCGATCGTGGAGCAATTCGCGTATGGAATCGTTAAGAATCCGGGCAGCCGTAATGCCACCATCGGCTCCAGCTTTCAGGAGATGCTCTTTAAACTACGCTGGAGTTAACCATGGCCTTTGACGAGAGTCCGGGATTACCTACGAGATAGCCATCTCCATCGACGAGGACCAGCACGAAAGGATTCCGCTCCTAAGTCACCGTCAGACCTGGACAAGGTACGTACTGGCGGATCATTCTGCGTACCTGTCCCCTAGCCATGCGCTTGTACTTCTCTCTAGCTTCCTTTTCCTCCTCATAGTCGCTTTTGAGGTTATTATAGTTCTCTAAGAGCTGGCGGAACTTTTCCAGGAGATTCTGGACATCGGCATGGTGTTGCTGGTTCTGCTGCACGATGGTTGAAAGATTGCTATCTAAGGCGAGGATCTCGGAGTCGCCAAGCATATTGTTTGATTGGAGTATGTACTAATGTTGAAGGAATAAGGTTGTCTGTTTATCTTGTTTTTCTTGAATGGAACACTGTCGCTAAGGAATACCGTCGAGGGATTTGCGGAGACCACCATGGGTGGGTGGCTGCGTATCCCTAAAGATAAGAATGGATAGGTCGACTCGCATTCACCCACAGACGAGGAAGGAAAGGTAATGATAGGTAGGTGGTGAAGGCTCCAAAGGAATGGGCAAGTGTCGGCGAGAGAAAAGAGGAAGAGAAGCAAGCAGCGGAACTAGTTGGAATCTAGTTTCGTTTTGTTGTGTTGGCCGTCGCTTACCCGCTGCGGTACCTGCGCTTATCGATAAGCGGTTGTCTGTTTCTGGCAGGCGGTGGAGGAGCTGTGCTGGCGCGGGGTTGGAGACTATACCCTTTGGGGTATAATGTGAAGGATTCATGCTGCCATACTGCACTTATGCGCACGTGCAATTTCATTCTGAGATTGATCATTCACTATATCCATCTTTGGAATGGCTTACTTGGGAAGTAAATGATCTAGTCTGCAGTTGGAGGGTGAAAGACATCCAACGCTTGTGCACTGTTTCCTGCAGCCATCCGAGTCTGTTGCACGGTTTCACCAACCATCTGCCCCGACATGGTTCAACATGCTTTGCGCAATAGGCTATACTATCTTAGGAGATCGGTATGTCTTTATGTCTGTGTACAGTCTCTTGCTTATGTGGCTGTTCAACGTTCTATCCCACTCAACACTGCATAATCAGACACCATGGTGTTGATATTGCTTCGCGGTTGCAGACATAACCACCATATGGCGCTCCAATATAGGACGATAAAGCCACCATATGACCATTTATGCACTCTGCAAGGGCCACTAATTGCTAGCCACAGAACCTAGACAATGAGAAACAGCACAATCCCCAACCCTACATCGACCACAGGGCCAACGTGTACAACTTCCAGTCCGCCATTCCAACCATCCACTTAGAAGTACATCTCCAATTTCAATCTCACCCGCCACTTCCACCACCTCTACCATCTCCATCATCTCATCTCAACCCATTTAACTCCTTTTCTCACCCCCCTTCTCCCCCCTCCCGAAACCCCTCTCCTCCCTCCCCCAAACCAGTACCACCGCCGCCCCTACGGGCCCAGCAACAACCCCCAACAACCCCACTCTCACCACTAACGACACCCATTCACACCACCCCATTGCACCACCTTTGTCCATCTTCACCGCATTCCCGTATAGCCTCCACGCCCAAACCACCATCCCTGCCGACCCAATCAAGTAATCCCATCTCAGGAACGCATGCACCCCGTCCGCAATACTAGCCACCTGTATAACAGGCGATGTCCACGGCGTGGGGATCCCAAACACAATACTGGGATGCAGGGAGGTACGGTATTCCGGGGAGAGGATAGAAGGTGCAAGGAGGGTAGATAGTGAGACAGTAAGGGTGACGAGATGGGAGATGAGGGAGTGGAAGAAGGTGAAGGCGTAGATAAAGCGTAGGGAGGAGAGGTTGTGGTTCTTTTGGGTTGGTTTAGGGGTAGATGTGAATGGGGAGAAGAGGGTGTGGGAAAGGGTGAGGAGGATGGAGATGTATGCTGGGAATGGTTGCCAGAGGGCGATGAAGAGTTGCTTTAGGTCGGTTGTTATGGTTGAGGAGAGGGGCAGGACCATCAGGGCGCTTGGGAGGATGTAGGAGAGGGTGAAGATCAGGGGGAGAGTAGTGAGGATAGTTTTGGGGATGTAGATGTTAGTTGCTGTGGGGGAGGTGGAGGTTATGGAGGTGGTGAGTTGTAGGGCGCAGTAGAGAGGTGCTGCGAAGGCGAACGTTAGGGTTTGGGCGGAGAGACCGAATACTAGGGGACTGGTGGTGAGGAAGTTAGCTCGGTACATATAGGTAGATGGAGGTGGACATACAATGCTGCTAGTGTCCAGGCATTGCCTTGCCGCCATGACTCTAGGGTTATCAGGATCCAAGCGGAGCCAAATGTTCCTGCGAATCCGAGGGTGTGGAGGGTCAAGGCAGGGTGGCTTCCATCGGTGGTGGGCCAGAAAAAGGTGGTTAGGGTGGTGAGCAAGTGGTCCAGTTGAGGGAAGCCAGTGTAGACGGTTCGCAGAGGTGCATCGCTGCCTGGGAGTGTTTTGCGCTCGATGCTCTCTCTGGCTAGTTCGAGGAGGCCATTGGCGTCGGCGTAGTACCAGATGGCATAGAGGGTGAAGAGGCTGAGGGCGGGAAGGATCAATTTGACAGACATGATGCTGTGGGTGTTGATATGCCTGAAATAAACGGAGGATCTCGTTGTTCTTATATGCTTATAGTGATACTGTTATTAATATGTACAACATGTAGATCGCAGACCGAAAGGGCAGCCGTTGCGAGCAGCCGATCGTAGATCTGCGTCTACCGAGGCTGTCATCGGGAGCCAAATCCGGGGCTTCACATGGCAGTGTATTACATTGTCTCAACTCTGTCCAACCAAGGTGGCTAAGTTTTATGATGGAGGATAAGCAGTAGGTCACTTATGAATTGATCTACAATCATACTTTTAGTAGTGGTCAATGCCGGATTCCGACCCTATATACTATGCTTCGCGACACTATCTTAATTGCGATCAATGACTCTGTTTCTAGCTGTTACGAGTCAATAAACAGCTTAATCAATATCGAAATGCTTATCATCATCCTCCGACACAAAGAAAACCTACCCTGTATAAATAGAAACACGACTGCATCTGCGCATTCCCTCATCAACAATATCCTCCATGATGAGACTTACACACCACAAACCCATACCAACTACTCACCTCAAAACAAAGACAAACAACCTCCGGAGCAAACCACCCCATCAGTAAACCGTCAAACCCAATCTCCCTTCCCGCTCTACCCGTTCCTTTATCTACATCATCCAAGCAACCCAGCTACCCCGTTAACCTCACATCCGCCGACCACCGAACCCCTACCCTCCCAACCATGGATCGCCCTCCCCATGACACCATCACTCTTCTAACCACCACCAACAACAATAAATACACCCCATCTACCACTCCAACAATGCCATCTCTACACAAAAGCCCCCTTCTGTATCATCCATCTCCACCAAAATGCCCTCTCCATCCCCCTCCAGCACCTCCTCCCTATCCAACATCCCAACCGCCCACGCGAGCTTCGAGCCCGTCCGCACCTCCGAAACCCGAACCCTAAGCCGGCCGCAAACCAACATCGAGGTCTCGCGCATCGAGACCCTCCGTCTAACGCACGAATCCACCGTCGGGTCCAAGGCGCCTCAGACTCCCCGGGATGAATGGCTACCTATGGGTGGGGGGAAAGAGTTTCCCCCGTCACTACCGGATCCGGATCGCTATGTAGTCGAGTTTACGGGTGAGGGGGATCCGATGCATCCGCATAATTGGCCGATTGGGACGAAGTGTGTATTTTGCTATCTATGTATATATAGAGGGATTTGGTGAATATACGCTGACATGGGAATGGAATAATATAGGATCCTCCTATCAGGCATCCTAGCTTACGTGACGTTTACTGCGTCGTTCGCTAGCGCGATATTCTCTTCAACGGTTGGGGCAATCAGTCTTCACTATGGAATCAGCACCGAGGTCGCGACGCTCGGTGTGACGTTGTATGTACTTGGGTTCGCGGCGGGGCCGACGTTCTGGGCGCCTGCGTCGGAGCTGTCTGGGCGGCGGTGGCCCATCACGGCTGGGGTATTTGGGTATAGTATCTTTACTGTGGCGACGGCGACAGCCAAGGATGTGCAGACCATCATGCTGACGCGGTTCTTTGCTGGGTTGTTCGCGGCGAGTCCGTTGTCGATTGTGCCGGCGGCGTTTTCGGATATCTACAATAACCGGACGCGGGGGATTGCGATCGCGATGTTTGCCATGGCGGTGTTTGTGGGGCCATTTGCGTCGCCGTTTACGGGGGGTTTCATCGTGATGAGTTATCTGGGGTGGAGGTGGACGATGTATATTGCGGCGATCATGGGGTTTTTGGGGTCGGCGCTGTTGTTGTTGTTTTACAAGGAGACGTATGCGCCGGCGCTGTTGATGGCTAAGGCGGCGACGGTGAGGAGACAGACACGAAATTGGGGGATTCATGCTAAGCAGGATGAGGTGGAGGTTGATTTTCGGGAGCTGATTACGGTGAATTTTAGTCGGCCGTTTCGGATGTTGCTTACGGAGCCGATTGTGTTCCTGGTCACGCTGTACATGTCGTTCATATATGGGCTCATGTATGCTTTGCTGGCGGCGTATCCGGTGGTGTTTCAGGATATTCATGGGATGAATCTTGGGGTGGGCAGTCTACCGTTTATTGGGCTGATCATTGGGGAGATTCTGGGAGGGGTGTTTGTCTTGTCGAGTCAGGGCTCGTATACCAAGAAGTTGAGGGCGAATAACGACATTCCCATCCCTGAGTGGCGGTTACCCCCGGCCATTGTGGGGGGCATCTCTTTCACCATTGGACTCTTCTGGTAAGGTGCCTTTCTGCTGGGTGAGTATCTGGCTGATCTGAATAGGTATGGCTGGACCGGATGGACGCGGTCGATCCATTGGATGGCCCCGACAGCGTCCGGGCTGTTCACGGGGTTCGGCATCTACTGCATCTTTCTGCAGTGTTTCAACTACCTGATCGATTCGTATCTGCAGTTGTAAGCTCCTTCTCATGACGCAAATCATTGAAAGCTTCTGACCGAACAGCGCCGCCTCGGTCTTTGCCGCCAACACCATCCTGCGGTCTGCAGTCGGGGCATGCTTCCCTCTCTTTGCGCGACAGATGTTTGTCAATCTGGGGGTGCAGTGGGCGGGCACATTGCTGGGGTGTCTGGCGGCGATTATGATCCCGATTCCCGTGGGGTTCATCATGTTTGGACCCGCCTTACGGCGGAGGAGCAAGTTTGCCCCGGCGGCGGCGGTGTTCCAGGAAAAGTCAGCCTAGTCAGGGTCTCAACACAGCCCGTAAGGTAAGTAGATAGATAGATACCATATACATCTTATCCCAGATAGCCGTACATCAGTTGAAGGAAGATGACAAATGAAGCCAAGAGTGCCAAGGGAGCCATCTGGTTCTGACTGATAAGCATTTGGTGACTGGACGCTGTGAGTCGCGGATATCCGCTGGGGCCTTCTTCGGGCTTGCCGGTGATTGCCTCGTGCTGGTGCTGCCAAGGGCGCCATCCACGGAATGACTCTCGGTACTGGCTCTGCCAAGCTGCCAAGCTGTCCGCGTTCAGAAATTCTGGCGAAGGATTGGAAACTGCGAGTCAATTTTTATGACGGAGGCCTGCTGCTTATCGCTCGCTAATGTAAATTTTTTTCGTTGCGGTTTATCTGCCAGTCATGTTCCAGCTGAAGTCCCGGACAGATAAAACCCGGGGTTTCCGCGGGGACCCTTTTTTTCCCCTGCTGTCAACCCACCTTGCATACTACTACGACTTGTAGTAGCACCATGCGCTATCTTGACTGGGTACACCGCGTCAACCTGGCAGTGGCTCGTAGCCCTGTCGGGTGGTGGTTTCGTCTGGAAAACTCAGGTCATGTAGGTTTGCTGGCTGAGCACGCGACACGGTGGTGAACTAATCCTGCGCAGCCTAATGAACGAAAAGGCAGCTTTTTCTTTACCGAGATGCGCGCCGGTTTAGCGACGTTTTTCGCCATGGCCTACATCATTAGCGTGAATGCCACCATCACCTCCGACACGGGCGGAACCTGCGTCTGCCCACCCGAGAGCTATGCCGACCAATGCGACAACAACACCGAATATCTGCTGTGCGTGCAGGAGGTGAAGCGCGATATTGTCACCGCGACCGCCGCTATCGCTGCGCTCTCCACCTTCTTTATGGGCGTTTTCTCGAACTTGCCCGTGGCGCTGGCACCAGGCATGGGGCTGAACGCATACTTTGCCTACACCGTGGTCGGTCACCACGGCTTTGGCATGATTCCCTACAGAGTGGCTCTGACCGCGGTCTTTGTCGAAGGATGGGTCTTTCTGGCCTTGACGCTACTGGGGATCCGCCAGTGGTTGGCCCGCGCGCTGCCTGCGTCGATCAAGCTGGCAACCGGAACGGGCATTGGGCTGTATCTTACGTTGATTGGACTGACCTACAGTGCGGGAATCGGGTTGGTAACAGGCGCCACGGACTCGCCTATTGAACTGGCAGGCTGTGTGGATAGTCTCCGCGATGCGACGACCGGCCTCTGTCCGTCGGACGCAAAGATGCGCAATCCGACCATGTGGATCGGGATATTCTGTGGTGGAGTCCTGACAGCTCTGCTGATGCTTTATCGGGTGAAAGGCGCCGTCATTATAGGAATCCTGCTGGTGTCCATCATCTCGTGGCCGCGACCGACCCCTGTGACGTATTTCCCGCACACTGAACTGGGTAACAGCATGTTTGACTTCTTCAAGCAAGTCGTTACCTTCCACCCGATCAAGCATACGCTGGTCGCACAGGACTGGGATATCACGGGGCACGGATCGCAGTTTGGGCTGGCCTTCATTACCTTCCTGGTTGGTTGCATGATGTCACCCGCTAAAAACGGCAAGCTAACCCATGCAGTATGTGGATATCCTCGATACCACCGGCACGCTATACTCCATGGCGCGATTTGCCGGGACGGTTGATCCTCGCACGCAGGATTTCGAAGGCAGTGCTCTGGCCTACGTAAGTGATTTTCCCATGTGTTGCACAACCTTGACTGACTAGTCAGATGGTGGACGCCATTTCCGTCTCGATCGGATCCCTCTTCGGCACGTCTCCTGTCACGGCATTTGTCGAAAGTGGCGCCGGAATCTCCGAAGGCGGTAAGACCGGGCTCACCTCCTGCATGACGGGCATCTGCTTCTTCATTGCCGTATTCTTCGCCCCGATCTTCGCCTCCATTCCCCCTTGGGCCACTGGCTGCACTCTGGTGATCGTGGGAGCATTGATGGTTAAGGCGGCGGCCGAGATCAACTGGCGATACCTTGGCGACGCGGTGCCCGCCTTCCTGACCATTGCCATCATGCCGTTCACCTACAGCATCGCTTACGGGTTGATCGCGGGTATTTTGAGCTACATCACGCTGAACGGCATCATCTGGGCGATCGAGAAATTGACGGGGGGACGGATCGTGCCCCCCAATAAGGATGAAAAGGAACCCTGGTCGTGGAGGATTCCGGGCGGATTCTTCCCGCCCTGGCTGCGGCGCGCCGTTCGGGGAAAGAAGGACTTTTGGCGGGAGGACGAAAGGGATCGCAGCGTGATGGATGGGGGATCGGTGGAGTCACAGGATCGACCGGAAAAGCAAGACGTGGCGGCCGCGAGCAAGGATATGTAGACTGTAATTAAATCGTGATTCGAGCTCATCGCAAGCTAGCTGTAATATATACCGGAATTCAATGCCGCGCGTGACCGGATGACGTTCGAAGGGGACGAGGAGAGGACTGTAGTACACCAATGATAGGCGCCTGGGAATGTTTGTTTGTCGGTCGCTGGCCGAAGGGGCAACGTGGCCCGGAGGGGGTTGGGGTTGGGAACTGGCAACTGGGAATTGGGAGTTGGGAGTTTGACTGTTTGATTGACGGTCTGCTGGAACCATGTCAGAGTTAGCAGGAAGATGTTATAGACCAGGGTACGTAGTGGACGGCTTACCCGAAGGAATTGAATTCCGGTCGCACAGGCTGGCGGAAGGTGATGCGGGAGGAGCAGTCTGTGCTAGAATGGAATGGTTCTCCTCTTGCCTTCGGGAGGCACTCAAGCCACCGTGCGGATGGTGAGCGGGAATGGTGATGACGCTTGGAGAAGAATGTAGGGGAGATGAGTGGAGGGGAGAACCGAGATGGCAGATGGCAGATGGGTTGGGGTGGGGTAGGGGGAGAGCTGATCAGAGGGACTAGTTAGTGCTAGTCAGTAAGTAGTAGATAGCAAGTGGTGGTGGACTACTACTTAATTAGTACTCCGTACTGTAAGTAGTAACGAGATAGTTAAGTGAAGAGTGTGAGTGTACTCAAGTGGATGGAAATACCACTGGATTACCAGTAAAGCAGTGGATGGTACCTGGTGAGCCGCGCCAATCAGTGTCTTGATACGGTAATTCCGGGCGGGGAAAGGTCGGTGCATACCCGGCACCCAATCAGCACTGGTAACACCAGAACAGCTGGAGCTGGAAGTGACTTCCAACCAGTCACGCTTCTTCTTCTTCTCTTCCCTGCCCTCTTTTTTTTTTTTACCCTCGAAAAAGTTCCAGCCCAGCAACTGGCATTGACCCAGCCTGGTATGGTATCTACTACTGTATTAGCAAGTAGGAGTTAGTAGGAACCAAGTAGTTCCTCTCCTTCCAAGTTCAATCATGGTTCCCATGCTTCAGCTCCTAGCTTTTCCCTCGCCCCTTCGTCAGGCTCTCTCCTCTTAGTCCTTCCCCCCTCTCTTCCTCTCTCTCTCCTCCCACTCTCCTTCCCCCCCTCCCTTCTGCCTATTCCCCTCTCTTTTATCACCCCTTGTTCGTCCTCCCCTCCCTCACCCCCATCCCTCCACCATGGGTGAGCACCATGGCCGATACTAAGTCGCGCCCTTTGGCTCCCGCCCCGCCGGGTGCCAACGCCGCTCTCGATGCCCAACAACGCAGGAAAAATGTAGGCACCGCCTGTGCCGCCTGCAAGACTCGAAAGCTCAAGGTATTTTGGCACATGGCGCATGATGTGCAATCACTCCCCAACATACTGATGTCCCCAGTGCACAGGTTCCGTGCCCTGTGCGAACTGCGTCAAGAGCAAAGTTGAATGTACCCTCGACCGGAGCGCCGATAAGCGTCGTCGCGGCGCCCTCAAACGCAAAATCGATCAGCTCGCCGACCAGGAGGACCTGCTCGTCCGGCTCGTCAGCGTTCTCCGCGAGAGTGGCAACCGTCGCGCCGTTCCCTTGATCAACCTCATCCGCAGTGACGCCTCGTTGGACGAGATCCGCTATTACATCAACCACCAGCTGCCTCGTTTGGACCTGGCCCAGACTCCGGAACTAGTCGAAGTATGCCAGGAGGTGAAGCAACTCCAACCGTCTGAGGCGCGGTCCATGCGGCGGATTCTCGACGCCAAACGGTTATCCGACATCCCTCGCTTTCAGGTCCCCGCTCGACCGTGGACCACCGTCGTCTCCGATAATGATTTCGTCTCCCATCTTATCTCGCTCTGGTTCACCTGGTCGCATCCCTTTCGAAACTGGATCGATAAGGAGTTGTTTGTGCGGGACATGCAGGCAGGATCGCTGTCGGCTCGATTTTGCTCACCGTTCTTGGTCAACATAATTCTGGCGGATGCTTGCGTACGTTTCTCGATATACTTGCTAGGCTCATCTAACCGCCCCCAGGCATATTCGGATTACCCAGAAGCATATGCGAGACCGGGAGACGCGGCTTCGAAAGGAGCCCGCTTCTACGAGGAGGCCAAGCGTTTACTGGACAAGGAAGAGGGGCGGATTACGCTTCCGACTGTCCAGGGACTAGGCGTATTGTGGGCATGGTATGCTTCGTGACATTATAAAAGAGTCCTATGATACTGACTGTGTAGTGCTTCGATGACTGGGCGAGACCGACAAGGGTGGATTCACCGCGGCCAACTTGCCTATGCCATCCAGGAACTCTCGCAAAAGAACTCCGTTCTAGCGTCAGATGCCGATGAGGATACGCTCCGCATGGTTCGAGTTGTCAACGGAACCGTCTGGGGTTTGTTTAATGTGGCCACGTAAGCTTTTGCGCAACCCTTCCAGGCGAATCGTGCAACTAACCCGTGATCAGGAGTCACACCTTGGCCGACAAGAGCCGCCCCTTGATTAAGCCGCCGCAGCGCCACAGTTTGCCCTTCGTCAGCCATGAGGGCGACTCGGACGAATGGCGACCGTATCCGGACCACACCGAAGGAACGGAGGGGCATTCGGTCTGTCTGTTCAGCGCGCTTTGTGGCTTGAGTCTGATTGCGTACGATGTAGCGACCTTCTTCCACCGAGAGGCGCCATCGCGCCCACGGGCGGAGACAGAAACGAAAGTGGCCGATCTTCATGAGCGTCTTCGCGTCTGCTCCGATCGATGGCCCACGTGCTTGAAGACTAAACTTGAGGCTCCACATATCCTCTGTCTACAGTAAGTCTGGATGATCGAATTATGAGAACCCCAGTAACCGGAATAGTATGTATCACCATGCGATCATTATGAGAATCTACGAGCCCCTGAAGGAATATTCCACCTTGCCCGCCCCAACGATCTCGCCTGCGCGCGCCCGTGAGATGTGTTTTTCGTCGGCACGTAATATTGCCCACCTGATGCGGATCCACCGTTCTTGCTGGGGTCTCGACCGCATGCCCGTCAGCAACATCCAGTGTATCACCGAGGCCTTGTTCACATTACTAGATGACTTGGAGGAGCCCAACAACCGTGAGGCATTTATCACCCTCAGTATCGCGGCCAAGGCATTTTCGCGACGATGGGAGTCGAGCCGGACCGTCTTGGGCACGCTCCGCACGACCGCACAGACGAAGAGGCTGGCACTGCCCAGTGAAACAGACTCGCTGTTTACCACCCTGGTCGCACCGCCAACATTTGGCGTGCGCGACAGTGTTGACCTCCTGGATGACAGTGAGGAGGCGTAGAACCAGGGTTGATGCCGTAGGACAGGCTAGGCATCCAGAACTGGCACTGCCTTTTTGTTGGACTCACGGCGCTAGACCCTCAGGGGATTTTTGCAGGGGTGGATTGCTACTGAGTGACATTACGCTTACGGCGATGGTCTCAGCGTGGCTTAGATGTGTGACAGGCAGTCTGCCAGCCTGATGATGCTGCTCGTCTGAGGGACGACTGGGGGACGACGGAATTGGTTCTTATCCGTGATAGAATATAATACCCATAGAACCTGCAGGTTGATGCAGTCTCCGACAAAGCGTAAAATAGGAAGACGACAGGCCCCCCCGACGCTGTCCATCAATGCCAGCTCGCGACACCAGGCCAGGCCTCCTGTGCAACTTAGTCTAATCACGTGGCCTGCTGACTGCCGCTTGGGCCGCCGGGCAGACAAAAAGCCGGTTGATGGTTTCCCTCTCCTCCCCTGTAGATACATGGGCTGTGCAAAACAGCACTGCAACTTCCATCCTATCAATGTCTGTGGCTTCAACTAGACTGCAGTGCGACTCAAAGATTTCTCCCACAAGCCTCACCACAGCGGTTGGGCATCATGGTTTGACAGATGTGATTACGTGCCCACCGCGGCGGCTAATAACGCCACTAAATCCAGCCTCGTCGATCGCCAGCTATAAATCCTCCGTCGGCCGTCAGCTGCAGCCAACTTGTTAGTCGGACGGTCGCCAATTATGCTAGTATATGGGCCATCTTTCCGGCCCGTCTGACACGATTAATGGAGAAGCTTCGCACTAGCTCCACGAGTACAATGCCCGACGGCATTACCATCTATGAGCGAGGTGGGTTCGTGTCGGCTAGCCGTGGCCATAGCGCTGATAAGCTCAGGAACCGGACCATGGATGGAAACTGGGGCGTCCTTACTAGACTTGGACCTCGAGGTATGGGTCCCGCTGTGCCCCTGATGACCGGCATTGACGATAGCAGCACCCGAAAAACTCGTTGCTTATGTAGGGTGTGCCCTCATTGTCGACATGAGTTTTCGTTAATCTGTGTAGATTCTCAAAACGCCAAACGTTGAATGAGACGAAGTATCTACGCCTCTTTACGGATGAATTTCAGCCTGTTATTAGCAAGGACATCAACGGGTCCCTGTTCTGTGATGACATTTTGGATGAGAATGACAAGCCTATCAAGCATGGTATGTACCCACCGGGAACCAGGTGAGCATTGTTAACAAGTCGCTTAGTCTCGTGGGCTTGTTATAAGATAAAACACGTCCGCGATCCTCATACGTATGAATGGATCCAAACTACCGCCTTTGTGACCTGGTATCCGGAAACCCAAATACAGGTGGTCTTCATTGTCGATCATCCAGAACCGCCCAGTGACCTGGTTGCCATCCTACCCACGACTCAGGCAGACAGCAACCCTTATGTTTGGCACGCTGTGATTGCGACCACCATGATCGGTGTTTATGATAATTCTTTCTGGGCGCTTCGAGATTTAGTCCGGACCACTGAGAAGGTATCCTTATTCCCATGCATACTAGCATACAGTATACTGAACCAAACCTAGTCAAGAGTTGATGTAAACAGTCTGACCCCCGACTTCTTCCCTCACTTGCACGATATTGCACGGCATGTCTTTCACTCGAATGAGACCCTCGAGGTCGCAGAACATACCATGCAATGCTTGGTGGAGGAGCAGGCGCGCTCCTACGAGCTGTACCCCAATGTCAACAAGGGCGAATGGCTCCAGACCAAACGAAACCTACTTCGACGAGCCAAGAACTTTCACTCGCTGAAGATCCGAAGTCGATCGCTCTCGGAGCGGTTACACAACGAGATTAACTTGGTGTGCTCTCTGCCTACCTCCGTTTCATGCTTATATCTAACACTGGTAGGGATTCAATCTTGTCTCCCAACGATTCGGCCACGACGCCAAGTCCGACAGTGCCATGATGCGGACGGTTGCGATCGTTAGTATGGTATACCTACCGGGGACATTTGTATCGGTATGTCACATGCTTGAAGGTTCATTAAATCCCTCAATGCTAAGGAGTGTAGGGCTTATTCGGAACGAATTTCTTTGATTACAATAATGGAAAGGAAGTCATGACCAGTTCATTCTGGATCTATTGGGCCATTACTGTCCCTTTGACTCTGATCACAATGTTTATCTGGGCCTGTTGGCATTATTATCCGAAGAAGAGGGTGGTGGGGGAGGAAAGACAACGAATGTCGACCTTTGTTGACGGGAAGGTTTGATTTATTTGTCTATCTTAGACACAATTTACGTGCAGATGTGATATGAGTTACGAGTATTTTCGGCATGAGGTTATGAAATCTACGATGAGATATCAAGCACATCAAATCAATAAGAAGATAGGTCTTTCTCGTGTTGTCTGAATAGTCTCTCCCGAAGCATGTTGCCAATGTCTGCTGGCATGATATTCTCCGTTTCCCGACTCCTCCTTTACCGTTGCAGAGTCTGATTTGGTCATGTTTGTTTATTGATCTACATTGTCTGCACTATTCACTAGTATCGGTATCCCCGCGCCGATCAGCAGAGTCGAATAATTATTGTCCGAAAATCCCAACATCCAACATGCATAGGCCTACTGTCATGTCTAATCATCCATAGGATTAACTCGCATATTTGAAATCTTGACGCTATTCCCAGCTCAATTATATATTTATATATTTCAATGTTACCATATATTATATGTATACATTGATTGAATGGTTGGGCACTGCCATATGTCTTATTTATGCTTTCTTTGGAATTCTTATCTGATTTCTGACAGCCAGTAGGAATACAGGTCAGAGAATCGTGCAGTCTATGTTTATTCTGGGTGTAAGATTACCGGGATGGATCGATTTAATTCATTGGGTCTTATTTTTGAGGCTATTCTTATCGGAGATCCTCCCGGCGCGGAAAGGAAAAAAAAAAAGAAAGAAAGGAAAAGAAAAACAAATTAGGAAGAATAGGGTTCATGTATTACAGAATTGGTTCGGGAAAATGAAAAGTAGGGAGGAAGAAAAAGAAAGAAAGAAAGAACAAAGAAAAAGAAAAGAAATTGAGTACCAAGATACCAAATACACTTTTAGGCGGAAACATACAATCTCAAGATGAAATAAGTCAAGTGAAGATAAATAATACACTGTAGCGGACAGATATAGTGGATCAAAAATTCAAGATCATAGCTCGAAGAAATCGAAACTTATAACAACTGAAAGAACCAGATAAAGAGACGCATCGGATTGATATTTCAAGTGGGTAAGGTTAAAATTAGCAGCGGTAGCAGAGAGCGGGCGGACAAGCACGCCTTCTAGTAGCCTAATATGATATACTATATATTAAACTAGCAGACCAATATATAACTGCAGACATTGCAGCATGATGCAGGATAGACACATTGACCCACATCCCACACCCCCTCTACATCACATTCCTGATCCTTTCTAGCTATTTCATTTGCTCTGTTACAGGACCCTATCAACTACTGATGGGACATATCTGTCCATCTGCTTCTTGGTGGCCGCGATCTAGGCTTTCAGGTCTACTCTGTACTGGGTAGTGCGTTTACATCTTACATATCGATTGTTAAGTTGCAGATGAAAGATTTGGACATGAAAAAAGTAAATAATAAAGAAAAATAAGTAATTGATTAAATAATAAAAAAGAAAAGAAAAGAAAAGAAAAAAAGAGCCTTTCCTCGCCTTGTACTTGAGTAAAAATCGGAGCATGGAAACGTTAGTAGAAGGAATGTGAACAGTTAGGGCAATCTATCTAAGATGCAACGAACGATCACAGTCAAGTCAATAGTATAATACAACCCTACGCATCCCCGGCAGCAATCCCCCGTCTCCTGGTCTGCTCAATCACCTCTGCCGCCTCCTTCATCGTCGCCACGTCCCGCGGAATGGTATGGCCCTTGCCATGATCAAACATGATGGCCGTATCGGGATCACAAACCCCATACAGCGCCATGGTGCCATCCACGTAGGGGTCATTCGCCCCGATGATATGACACGTTGGCACTTCGATCATATCCTCTGTCTCATCCGCCAGACAGCCTGTTACTCGATCGCCGTCAATACGAAGGGGAGGCCAGCCTGCTATGAAGACCCCGTACTGAAACCAGCAGATGATGCGTTAGCGTGATGTGGTAGTGATTGTGTACGTCTATATATCATATTCATACCTTAAGCTGTCTCTTCCTACCCTCCTCCTGAACAAGTCGCTCCTCTTCAAGCAACAAAGTAGCAGCGACTGTAGCGCCCTCCGAGAAGCCCAAGACCCCCTGGTTCAGATATCAGTATTTGGCAGCCATGTTGCCTCCAAAGCGGTGAAGGGGAAAGGGAGGGTCCCAACATACGTCAATTTCCGGATGTTCATCCAATATCCCCAACAGTCTCTGCAACGCCTCTCTCACACAATCGGCAGACATCATCTCATGTTCGTGGGTCAACACCCGCATGGTATCTTCGGCCGTGGCTCCCCTCGGGAGCTGACGAATCCGCTCCATCACATCGTCGGACCGCCCAATCCCATCGTATTCGATGAATCGGTAATGAGGCGGTGGGCCGAAGTAATCCTCGCTTCCTGGTGGAGGCGTGGCGGGATGACCGCCATTGATGTAGTGGAAGGTGGTATCGGGGTATAATGATTGGTAGGTACTAACTAGGGGATGGAGTTGCACTTGGAAGTTTTGGGCGCTGCCGAAGCCGCCATGTAGACAGAGGATTGTCATGCTGGTAGTCTAGCTCTGAAGGGTGATTTGGACCAGGAGTGTGGAAAGTTGCAATGACGGGAGAATGGGAAAGGTCGCCGCGGGGAGGTGCTACTTGTGAGCTATATATACCGCTACTACCATTTCAATTATTGGAGTTGGGGGCTTGCAAAGATGATGCACTACACTCGTAGTCCTAGTAGTGACATGTCTCTGTCATTATCTAGAATCTATAAATTCTCCATCTCACCGTGCCTTGTTTCTGTTTCTTTTCCTTTCCCTGGCACGACTCGATAAACCATGTCACCCACCGCAGATCAATCATGCCCGTGGGTCTATAGAATCCACAGAATAGGAGTTCGGGACATCTTTATTGATAGTACGGAGTACGGAATAAATACTCCGTGATTGGCGAGGGCTACCGATCGCAGCAAAAGGAATATTTCCTAAAAAGCAAAAACAATGCGACTGTACAAAGTACGTTCCCCGAAGCTTTCTCACCCAGTCCATAACTGACATGTTGAATAATCCAACTTGGGATAATGTGATTCATATAATCGAGCCTGAAACCAAAAATGAATGCTGGGCCGATGGGCGGTTATTTGGTGAATTAAGAAAGGGGGAGAAAAAAAAAAAAAAAAAAAAAAAAAAAAAAAAAAAAAAAAAAAAAAAAAAAAAAAAAAAAAAAGAACCAAAAAAGAGGGAAGCTAGTGTTTACATATTGGACTCGGCGCTGGATGGTTGCAACAATTGAACACCATGTGTGGTTCTGGAACGATCACTCCCAACAAACAATCCGATTAACTATTGAACCCGATCGGCATTGCATTGACCGCTTTTTCAGGTCTGCTTCCAATCTGCCTTGGCGTAGTCTGCACTTGACTTTCACGCTTTGCGGACTAAAGGTTGTCTCGAACAAGCGATATCACAATGGCCATAATAGGCAATTGATGAATCAAAGACATAGGAGAAAAAGAAGGGGGAAAAATAATACCACCCTAGGAGAACTTCGAAATCGAATCATGCCCACGACTCTATCTGCTTTATCGACTCTAATTGATACATCCTAAACCTCCGAATTAATCGAGAAAAGGTAATAATATTTTAATTGATCAATGGATTAAACTACAATAAAATTGAATAAAGTAAATTAAAAGTAAAAGTGTCAAGGTAAAGTAACTAATGGGAGATTTTTGTGTTATCCAGCCGCAAATAACCGTATTTTCAGGTCAGGTTATGCAGCTGCATGACGCACGAGCCCATTGAAATATGAGTCCAAGGCCTCATATTGATCCCGATCCAGCCGAGCCACATATCTACTAGATGCGGGTGGAGGAATACAGCACCAGCACTAATCCCCAGTCTATACACCCCGTGGCTTTTAATTCCAATTTATTCTTCTTTTCAGTCCCAAATGTAGATCTAAAGACAGCTCACAAACTAGTCAGAACATGCATAACCGAGCTTCCGCATGTGGGTCCCCGATCGTTACCAAAGACAATATTTTTCTTCTCCTAGTCTCTGCTGATCGCAGCAGGGCCTTCTCAATATGCCCATTTCCATGGCTTGTGGGCATGATCGCCGATGTCAGCGTGGCCCCAAACAGCAAGTGGGACTAGGATGACGGGGGATGGCATCGTGCACATGCTGACCTTGGACCAAAATCTGCAGGGAAGAAAAAGAAAAGAAAAGGAAAGATAACCAACACCATGATATGGTAGGAAGGACCAGTCAAGCAGTGTAAATGATGTTCTTTGCTAGAATGGCTGAAGGTAACATATAAATAGCGAGAACCCCTCTAGAGTTGGGTCCTTTCGACCAAACCCTTCTTTCCTTAAATCTCCTCTTTTCCCTCTTCTTACTTCCCAGGCCTAGTAACCTCAGATACAGCCGCCATAATGACTATCACGAACAGTTCGCAGGCGCCGATTGCAATTGTAGGCATGTCCTGTCGCCTTCCAGGCCAGGTTCGTACGCTTGATGACTTCTGGACTCTCATATCTCGCGGTAGGGATGCTTGGGGCCCTATCCCTTCTGATCGCATGTCCAGTGCGGCCTACTACCACCCAGATCCCCAGCGAAAGGGCTGTTTCAACCCCAAAGGGGGTTATTACCTTCAGGAGGATTTCTCTCAGTTTGACGCTCCGTTCTTCCACATAACGCAACAAGAAGCCATTGCCATGGGTAACGAGCCCCATCTGTCCCTGAGCAGTACCAGATAATTGACAATCACCGTAGATCCCCAACAGCGACTACTACTCGAATGTGCCTATGAAGCCCTGGAAAACGCCGGTTTTCCCCAACAAGCCACGGCAGGCTCGCGCATGGGGGTCTTCACGAGCCTTTGTTCATCAGACTACCGTCGTGGTGCTTTTCGCGACCTGGACTCCGTTCCCATTTTTGACGCCACGGGGAATCAGGAATCTATCCAAGCGGGTCGCCTTTCCCATTTCTTCAACCTCCGTGGCCCATGTATGGCGATCGATACGGCCTGTTCGTCCAGTCTCTATGCCCTGCATCTGGCGGTGCAGAGTATTCGTTCTGGCGATGCGGATTCAGCCCTGGTTGGTGGAGCTAGACTGCGTTTGCAGCCAGATGAGATGGTTTCAATGTCGATGATGGGGTAACGACCACTCTATATAGGTCCCTTAACGCTATACGATAGATGCTAACGAAAGCTCGAACATCCTTACAGTTTATACAACGAGCAAGGAAAAACCTTTGCATTTGATGATCGTGCCGTTTCGGGCTTTGCCTGCGGTGAGGGAGTGGGCTGTCTTGTCCTCAAGCCATTAGACCAGGCCCTGGAAGACAACGATCCGATCTATTCAGTTATTAGGAACACAGGGGCAAATCATGATGGTCGAACTGTCGGTGCGTCCACCACCCTTTCAGAAAGCAAAAAGCCAGCTCGCGTATTCTTCCGCGGTGACAAGCTAAAGCTAAACTTCGGCAGGCATGACGAACCCCAACGGAGACGCTCAAGAAGAACTCATGCGAGAAGTCTACGCCCGCGCCGACCTCTCCCCGATTGATACCGGATTCGTTGAGGCGCACGGCACCGGAACCAAGGTTGGCGATCCCATCGAAGTCGGCGCCATCCATCGGGTGTTTGGGGATGGCCGGACCAAGCGGGCACCGCTATACCTAGGCTCCGTCAAATCCAACTTCGGACATCTCGAGTGCGCCAGCGGTATTGCGTCCGTGATCAAAGCGTCTCTGATGCTCCACCGTGGCTTCGTTCTTCCCAATGCCAACTTTGAGCGCGCCAATCCCGCCATCCCTCTCGACCAATGGAATATCAAGGTGCCGACCAATCTGCGCCCCTGGCCCCAGGGCAAGAAGTACATCAGTATCAACAACTTCAGCTTCGGTGGCTCCAACTGCCACGTCGTATTGGAACGGCCTCCCCGTTCGCGCGGCCAGCCTCCCAACCCCCAACACGATGCGCCCCAGCTCTTTGTACTCAGCGGCTATGATGACGAGGCTGCGAAACGCATTGCCAGGAACCTCACGTTCTACCTGGAACAACATCCCGGTGTCTTCGAACGACGCCTGGTGCATGATATCGCATATACACTTGGCGAGCGACGCTCTCACTTTCCCTGGCGCGTTGCTGTCACCGCTTCATCTACCGCGGAACTTGTCGAGACCCTGAATGGGCCAGCGAGTGTCCCTCAGCGCGCCCGGCTGGAGGCTGGCTCTGCTCCTGTTATTGCCTTTGCGTACACTGGACAGGGCGCACAATGGCCCCGCATGGGATTGGAACTTAGCGACACCCACCCTATTTTTGCTGCCACCATGGAGGAAGCAGCACGCGCACTGGAGGATCTGGGAGCGGATTTCTCCCTGTTCGAAGAGCTGAAGCGTGAGGCAGCTGACTCTCGCGTCAGTCAGCCCCAGATCTCTCAAGTGGTTTGCACCGCCGTGCAGCTTGCCTTGACGGATCTTCTGGCTTCCTGGGGCGTACAACCGCAAATGGTTGTCGGCCACTCCAGCGGAGAGATTGGGGCGGCCTATGCGGTGGGTGCTATTTCCGTGGGCGAGGCCATTGCCCTGGCATATCATCGGGGTCGACTCGCTGCCCAGGTTCGAGTCCGATTCCCAACGTTGAATGGTTGCATGATGGCCGTCGGAGAGAGTGCCGATGAGGTGCGCAAAACCATCAAGCAACTTCAGCTAGGAGAGGACATCACTGTCGCTTGTGAGAATTCACCCCGGTCCACCACGGCGTCTGGAGATGCCACTGCCATGGACCTTCTCGCAAAGGAGCTGGAAGCGCGACAGATCTTTCATCGGAAGCTTATGGTCGACGTGGCCTATCACTCTCCCCACATGAAGCTGATCGCCGATGAGTATACCAGCGCCATCCAGCAGGTTGCGCCATCCACTAAGAAGGAAAATGTCCAGTACTACTCCTCGCTGTTGGGTGAAAAGATCGAGCAACCCGGGGCTCTGGGGGCATCGTATTGGGTTGATAACCTGACACACCCGGTCCGATTCTCTACCGCGCTGGGCCAGCTGTGCGCTGAGTCCAGGCCCGATATCATCATTGAGATCGGTCCGCATTCCGCGTTGCAGGGCCCGATCAAGCAGATACTGCAGGGCATCCAGAATACGCACACTCAGTACTTTGCCTCCCTTGTCCGCAAGGAGCACGCCACTAAGGCCGCTCTGCAGCTCGCGGGCCGGTTGTTCATGGCCGGCCAGCAGCTGGCTTTCCGTGAGGTTAACCAAACTCACCTGGACCAGTCAGTCCCAACAGTGTTGCCGTCCCTGACGCCGTATCCCTGGTCTCATCGCTCCTACTGGCATGAGAGCCGCATCGCCGTCAACCACCGACTGCCACGCTTCCCTCGTCACGACCTGCTGGGACGATTGGAAGCCTCTACCCGCGAGGATGAACAGCCCGTCTGGCGCAATTCCGTGTCTCTGGACAGCGTGCCATGGCTCCGCGGTCATCGTATGCAATCCATGACCACCTTCCCAATGGCCGGCTACATCAGCATGGCCGTCGAGGCGGCATCTCAACGGGCTCAGCTCAGAGGCCTCTCCCCGTCCCAGATTGCCGGGTACCGGCTCCGTGAGTTCCATGCTTCCTCGGCGTTCACCCTGGAGGAGAACGTCGAGTACGAAACCTGGCTCTCTCTGAGCTCGTTCACGGAGGGCACCCGCTCCTACTCCAGCGAATGGGACGAGTTTCGTATTGCCTCGTGGGCGGCCGGTCGGGGTTGGCGTGAGCATTGCCGTGGTCTCGTGGGCATTCGGCGCCAGGAGTCGTCCACTACTAACCCTGTTAGTCAACGCCGGCCGTTTCATGCTAGCCTGGAGCGGCGTGAGGAAGCTAAACAGGGTGACCACCGTCCTGTATCACTAAAGACTTTCTACACAGACCTAGAGGGCCGCGGAGCCGGATACAGCGACGCGTTCACGCTCGATTCAGACAGCGGCGTGACCGTTGGAAGAGCAGGCATGGGGGCCGGCTGGTATGCGCGCGGAAAGGTTACAGTCCCCAACACCGCGCAAAGCATGCCCTCAGGCCACGAGAGCCCGTTTATTGTGTCTCCTGCGTTCTTGGATTTATTCTTCCAGTTGTCCTTTCCCGTTTTACGGGCGGACTCTGCCAACATTCCGTGCCTCTTCATGCCGACTTCTATCCGGGAGATCAATATCGCAGCCAATTTCCCATCGCAACCGGGAGAAACGGCGGAGGCCCTAGTCAATGGACTGCCGGCAGATTCCTCCCGTCCTCGGCCATTGGACTATACCCTTGATGCATGGTCTCCGTCTGCGTCCACAGAGCAGCCCGTCCTCACTATCCAAGGGTTCCGAATGACCCCTGTCAATAGCGATATGCTGATTGACACCACCCCGTATCCGTGGTGCTACACTGTACAGTGGGAGCCACTGTCTTCTGCAGGTGAAGCAAATGGCACGGCCCAGAGTGTCCCAGCGAGTAATGGGCATGGCGAGACTAATGGCAATGGTGTTGTGCATACGAACGGCAATGGTGTTGTTCATGGGAATGACAATGGTGTTGTTCATGGAAATGGCAATCACAATGCATCTAATGGAAGCCTCCATGTGTTATCAGAAGACGAGCCAACCGTCATCATCATCACTGAGAGGCCCAGCTCTGATCCACTTGTCGCCACTCTCCTGACAGCTATTGAAGTCTTCACGGGGTACAGAACCACGGTCGCCCCCCTATCCCGCGTCCAGATCTCATCCAAGGATCGATACATCTGCCTGGCTGAGCTCGATACTCCACTTCTGCAGTCACTGACCCCGGAATCCTTCAAACATGTCCAAGACCTCCTCGTCACATGCTCCTACTGCCTCTGGGTTACCTCCGGCGCATACATGGCTGTCGATCATCCCGAGCTCAACATTGTTCAAGGTCTGCTGCGTTCTGTGCGTTCAGAAACCGGAAACTCAGCTGTCAGCCTCGACCTGGATCCTAGTTCTCGCCAAGACATCGCAGGTCGGGCTCATCTAATCCTTGATGCCTTCAAAGCGTCCACCAACGCTGTCCAGACAGCCGCCGATGACGAGGAGGAAGCGCCTCTATCCGATTACGAGTTCACCGAAGTCGGTGGACGCCTGATGGTCCCTCGCCTAGTTGAGCATTCAGAATTGAACAATACCGTGTTTCAAGAGACACACCCATCTCTTCCGTACATTCAGGACTTCGAACAAGGAACGGATCGCCGACTCAAGATTGCCGTCGGCACCCTGGGCGCCCTGGACTCCCTCTACTGGACCGATGATCCGGCCCAGCCGCTCGGCGCCGACGAGATCGAGATCAAGGTGGCCTGCACAGGCGCCAACTTCAAGGATGTGGTGATTGCCATGGGCCAGGTCGCCAGTCCTTACTTGGGCATCGAGTGCAGTGGCACGGTGGCGCGCGTCGGAGCCAAGGTCAGTTCCCTCAAGCCCGGAGACCGCGTATGCGCCATGTCCCACGGCGCGTATAGCACCTACGCGCGGTGTCCGGCAACTAGCGCGGCTGTGATCCCAGACTCAATGGACTTTGAGACGGCAGCTTCCATCCCCGTCACCTACAGCACGGCTTACTATGGACTTGTCGAGTTGGCTCACATGGAAGATGGGGAAAGTGTCCTCATCCACGCCGCGGCGGGAGGCGTCGGTCAAGCCGCCATTCAGCTGGCTCAGCTAATGGGAGCCGAGATCTACGCCACGGTTGGTAGTGAGGAGAAGAAGCAGATGCTGATCGATCGGTACTGTATCCCGGCGAGTCGCATTTTCTATAGTCGCAACACCGAGTTTGGCCCTTGTGTCCGCGAAGCCACGGGCGGACGCGGTGTGGACGTGGTTCTGAACTCACTGGCGGGCGATTTCCTGCGCGAGACGTGGGATTGTCTGGCTCCGTTTGGACGGTTCATTGAGATTGGAAAACGGGATATTACTTCTAATACTCGGCTGGAGATGGGCAAGTTCGAGTACAACTGCACGTTTTCCTCCTTGGACTTGACGCTTGTTGCGGACCAGAAGGGCAAGGTCCTCAACCGTGTATTTACCGCTGTCATGAGGATGTTCGCACAGGGAAGACTGACCCCGGTATATCCAGTGACGACGGTAGGTATCGCGGAGGTGGAATCGGTGCTGCGCAAGTTGCAGAGTGGGAAGACGACGGGCAAGGTCGTAGTGGATCATCGAATTAATGGGAAGATCAAGGCCACGCATCCCCTACCGTCTAGTGATCTACTTTCACCGGATGCTACGTACATTGTTGTCGGTGGCACCGGCGGTATTGGCCAATCGATCACTCGCAGAATGGTCCAGCGCGGTGCTAGGCATATTGTCCTGCTCTCTCGCAGTGGCGCCGTCACGGAAGCCGCCCAGAAGATCATCAGCGACGGGCAAGCCGTGGATGCATCGATACAAATCAAAAAATGCGATGTGTCCGAAGTTTCTCAGGTCAAGTCACTGATTGCAGAACTACAGAAAGAGCTACCACCAGTCCGGGGTGTTATTCACGCGGCCATGGTCCTCAAGGTACATACATCCTCTTCCCCCCTCCCGCCCCAATTATCCTCGGTTTCAAACCCCATGCATCATGCTAACAGCCATCTCAAATAGGACGTTTTCCTGGAGCAAATGACATTCCCAGATTGGGAAGCCGTCCTCCGTCCCAAGGTCGCGGCAGCCTGGAACCTCCACTACGCGCTTCTCCACCAACCACTGGACTTCTTTGTCATGCTTTCCTCCGTGTCTGGCATCGTCGGCAGTCGCGGCCAAGCCGCCTACGCAGCGGGAAACTGCTTCCTGGATGCATTGGCACGCTACCGCCGCCAAAAGGGCCTATCCGCCGTATCCATTGACTTGACGGCAGTAGGCGACATCGGGGTATTCTCGGAAGCAGCAGACAAGAAAAAGGCAGAAGTGCTGAGGAACCTGGCGATGAGCAACACAATGCGAGAAGTTGAAGTACTAGCTCTGATCGAGCTCGCGATGAAGGGCCAGCAAGTCCCGGAACAATGCATCACCGGTGTGCATTGGCCTTCCTCCGCCGCAACTCCGTACTATGCTTCTGATGCCCGCTTCACCCACCTTGTCGAGGCCGCGAAGCAGGAGGAAGGCGCTGATGCCACGGCCCATGCCGGAGCAACTAAATCTCTCTCTATCACCCAGCAAGTCCGCCGCGCCGCGAACCTGCAGGAAGCCCTCGATGTTACGGCGGTCGGTCTACGTGATAAGTTGGGTGACATTCTCATGCTTCCCCGAGAAGTGGTGGAAGCGCATACGCAGTCGACTCCCATTGCGTCGTTTGGGCTGGATTCATTGAATGCAATTGAGCTGAGGAATTGGATTGGCAAGGAGCTGAAGGGGCATTTGCAGGTTTTGGAGTTGTTGTCGGCGGGAACTTTGGGGTCGTTGGCGTTGGTGGTGTTGAAGAAGTCGAGTTTGGAGGGGGCGTGGAAGGGAGAAATCCCTAACTAATCTCAGTTTTGGTAATGTGGTTATTTTAGTACTCTTATCCTGGGAATGCATATCTTGGGGTGGAAAGCTTGAGATTATGATAGCATTTAGAGGTGTCTGGCTATTGGTGTGTGCTCTGTACTTGGATTATGTGTCCTTGAGGAGTGTTGACAAGGTAGTAATCTGATATACAGTTATAACGTCTCACCCAGCATTCCATAAATGGAATAGTGATGTAACTAGTATGTACTAGTACTGTCAGTGAGAGAATACTGAAATACATCATAGAAATGTTTGGGAAAAAACACTACCTCAGGCCGGACTACACATCGGGTAACAAGTTCTAATATCAACCGTCTGAACTGTGAGTGCTACCCACCGTGGCCCAAGTTTAATGGCATCCAGGCTGCCCCCAGACATTCGCTTCCATGTATTTTGAGTCTGGAGATAAATTGCGAGACGGATTTATTGTATGCCGAATAACTCACTCCATTGTATAGTATCCGGATATTTGTCGGTCGTCTTGGAAAGGTAAAATTGTTTATGGAGTGGCTACGTTAAACAAGTAGTAAAATAACGAAGCATTTAACATGTACCAGCATCATTGGTCTAGTGGTAGAATTCATCGTTGCCATCGATGAGGCCCGTGTTCGATTCACGGATGATGCATTCCTTTTCTTCAACTTCTTTTTCTTCTTCTTCCCTCTCACCATTTCCATCCTCGTTTGAATGGAACTTCACTTTCTTTTTAGTTGATTTCAGATACCGAAGCTAGAGCTCTTCGATAGAATGTTGCAATACTTTCCGGAAAAAACACATGAGCCCCTATCCTGAACCGTATCCCATGTCCGTCCTGCTTAATCATGCATCCTAAGTTATCATGCCACCATTCCCCCCAGAACGGCAGTGGCCTGATGACTTGCAGATGCAGAAATGCCTCGTATCGAGTCTGAAGAACTGCACGTCCGAGCCACCCCCGCAGGGGGGAGTTGCTAAGCTTAATAGCGTGGTTTGCAAGACATTCTCCCCTGATCGTCGGAACCCGCCAATCGGTAAATTTCAAGCCCTCCGAATCCCATGCGGTTAATAGCTTCCCCTCTCCTCCACCGGAGATTGTCCCTTGAGAGAATGCGCCATGATTCTACACTCAAATAAGAGTAAAGCGATTTCTCTACCTGCCTTCACCATGATGCACATCCATCATGCGGTCTCTGCAGGTTTTCGCCCTGGCAGGCGTCCTTGGCGCGTCTGCCCTTGATGCCGACTCTATCCTGAGCAAATACTTTGGCAACGATGCTCCTTGGTATAGCGATCGCATTCCCCTCTTCGAGACAGATCTCTCCGACATTCAAGATGTCTACTATTACCGCTGGAGCATTTTCCGGGCTCACCAGCGTGACCTTGGCTCCTACGGCTATATCTCCACCGAGTTCCTCAACGACGTCAGCTGGCAGGAAGAACCTTATGCCCTGCTGATTGATGCCTCCAACTTCCATCTGCGCGAAGGCCGCTGGTGCCGCGACCGTCGCTTCACCAGCGACTACTCGTCTTTTCTCTTCGGCCCCCATGGCGCCCCCTACCAATTCTCCGAATCCATGGCCGACGGCGTCTGGCAGGCCTACCTGGTCAACGGCGTCGCTGACGATGCCACTCCCCTGCTGTCCTCCATGCAGACCGTCTACGCCGGCTGGAACTCCACCTCTCTCGGTGTCGGTGGCTACGACACCTCCAAGGGCCTCTACTGGATCCAGCCTCTGACTGATGCGACCGAATACACCATCGCCAGCATCGACGCCTCCGGGGGGGAAGACGGCTTCACCGGCGGATATGCCTTCCGTCCCAGCATCAACAGCTACCAATATGCTAATGCCCTGGCTATTGCCCACATTGCCAACCTCACCGGCGACACTACCGTCCGCGAGCAATACACCCAGCTCGCAAGCGCCCTCAAGACCCGTCTCCAGGACGACCTCTGGAACAGCACCTTCGAGCACTTCATCGACCGGTACAAGGAAGACAACGACTACGTGACCTACTGGGACTTCATCCGCGGCCGCGAACTTGTCGGCTACGTCCCTTGGACACATGACCTCCCGGACGACAACACCACCTACGCCAACGCATGGACTCACATCCTCAACTCCTCACAGCTAGCAGGCGAGCACGGCCTTCGCACCAACGAACCCAGCTACCAATACTACATGGTCCAGTACCGCTATGACGGCTCCAACCCGGAGTGCCAGTGGAACGGCCCCGCCTGGCCCTATCAAACCACGCAAGTCCTCACCGGCCTCGCCAACCTCCTGGACCACTACCCCAAAACCGCCGCAACAGGCGTCATCACCACCACAGACTACACCAACATCCTCCTCCAGTACGCCAAGCTACACTACAACCCCGCCCGCGGCGGTGTCCTTGACATCGAAGAGGACTACTACTCTGACACGGGCAGCCCTATCGTCGGCCTGCCCCGCTCCCCGCACTACTTCCACTCGGGCTTCGTCGACCTCATTCTCTCGGGCTACGTGGGCATCCGACCTCGCGCGGACAATGTCCTGGAAGTTAACCCCCAAGCGGACGCTTCGGCAGTGAGCTACTTCCGCTCCGAGCGCATCATCTACCACGGCCACGAGGTCGCCGTGCAATGGGACGCCACAGGCAGTCGATACGGCACCGTGGGCCTTCTCGTCGAAGTCGACGGCGAAACCGTGGCCACCAGCAAGACCCTCACCCGTCTCACGGTTGAGTTAAGCTCCGCTTCCGCCCCGGCAGTCTCCCGTCCCATCGCCGTCTCGGTGCAACTCGCCGCTGATAGCGAGTATCCGCGGGGTAGTGTATCTGTGGCAGACGCCGACACGGACGCCGTGCACTCAGCCATCGACGGCCGGGTCTGGTTCTATTGGATCGAGGACGTAGCCAATGGGTGGGATAGTCCCGTTGGGAATGGGACGGAGGTGTGGTACCAGGTGGAATTTGAGAATGCGACCAGCACAGCAAGTGCGGAGATTGCGTTCTTTGCGAATAGTACGCAGGGGTATGATGTGCCGGGGAGCTATCGGGTGGAAACGAGCGATTCGACGACCGGGGAGTGGAAGGAGGTGAGCAATGGGAATTATAGCTCGGCGGTGGCGAATGGAATAACGACGGTGAGCTGGGATGAGGTGACGACGGAGGCGTTGAGGTTGGTGTTCACGCCTAAGACGGGGGAGATGGTGCGGTTGGTGGAGTGGAAGGTGTTTGGGTAGTGGCAGAGTACTGGGGTTGGGTATGGGTGTGAGGGATTTTGTGTATGTACTACTAGGGATTAGTATAGTTATATTGAATATTATTATTATCCCGACTGGAATGGGGCAGGGGCTAGATTATCTACTGGTAGATATGCTGCCACTTGGCTGCATTGTGATTCTGGTTCAGGAGGGAGAGGTGGTAATAGTATCCACCGTCGATTAATCTATATCCGAACTTCAACCACGGATCAGATATTCCTGTCAGCCAACAGTTGCCATGAAGTGCTGCGCAAGCATTTTTACCAAGAGGGATAAATTTTCAGCAGGAACCACTGTACATGACGCTCTACATGTTACGAAAAACTGATCCGACGTTGTAGGTAGAGAGAGTAGATGGTACTACCACATTCACACCGATATGCATCTCAACGTCCGTATGACCAGGCACACATGCAATATACCTCGAATTCTGCACAATATCATCATTAATGCTTCTTGTCTCACTTTCTTCGTCCTCAAACATGTTTATGAGAAGTACCAAATATTCCCTCGTTGCATGTTACTTAATTTGGTTAGTACTACTGACCAAACTGGCCAATCACAGTTGACAAGGAGCATATTCCCCCTTTCAGAATGCCGACATCCGACTTACGATCCAAAATTACCCAAAGCAGTAGTATACTCTGATTCAGACACGTTGGATCTTGTCCTCCTTTGCCCCACTCCACCGTTTCATTCTGATTCTTGTTTTCTCTTTGCTCGGGAATAACACAGTGCTCGGTCTGCCGTGCTTACTGCTTGTGCCCAATGCCGGCTACATAGTGTATGTGGCGGATGATGTCGATGGTGGGTAAGTCATACATGGGATATAGTATGATGGGGTTGCATAATCCGGAAGAGGCAATTCTCTACGACGGCACCACATCCTTGGTCCGGATCATGCAGGGTACGTAGTGCAAGTAAGCCGAAGCACAAGACACTAGAAACTAACAGAATTAGGCTATCACTCTTATCTACGTACTAGAACATCGCCGAGACGGAGATCCCGCCGCCACAGAACGGACCGGAAACTTTGGTTTGCTAAGCTTTTGGGGGTGGATGGAGTCCGTGGTAAATGGATGGGTTTGCCAAGGTTCTTGCTCTTGTTCTTGATAATGAGATGAGGTTGAGATTTTGGTATTCTGTGTATCTCTTTCTTTTGTTGATAGGTCGGTTGGTGGTGTATAATTGTAGTGATTATAGTTGGAGTCTTCTAGTTGATGTTGGTAGCTAATATAGCCCTGTCGGTCCTTTCTAGAACTGATCGGCGCGTCACTGCAAACATGCAGACACTGCTCCACCGGCATAAGTCAGTCTAGTGTCATTGTTTGCCTGGATAAACGGCTCCCTCCCCTGGCCACCACCATGTCAATTTCTGCTTTGAAATCGCGCACCCAAACGACGTCTGGATATAAATACCTGGCAAATTCGCTCGACTTCTGGTTGTATCCTCATCATCGCATTCTTGTTCTGTTTGTTCTTCATTGCTCACCATTGTTCTCATCGCATATAGACTTGCTATTTCCAATTCATACTTCCTAAACTCTAATACTATTTACTACAACGACTACTACTACCATGGCTACCACCCCCGGACAACGTCTCTTCCCTGTGGTCGTCGACCACCTCGCCCAGACCAACCCAGCTCAGCGCATCGGTCTCATCCCCAAGGGTGCTGATGTCTCTGATGGCTATGATACTGTGACCGTCCAGCGTCTGGCCCGCGCGGTGAATGTCTTTGCTTGGTGGATTGAGAAGCAGATCGGACGCGCCCAGAAGCCAGAGACCATTGCTTACATGGCTAGCAATGATGTGCGATACTTGATTTTCCTCTTGGCCGCTCATAAGACGGGATACAAGGTATGTCTCATCTGTTGTATATTACATTCATTGTCTAACGGGACAGCCCCTCCTCCCCTCTACTCGTCTTTCCGACGACGCCTACCAGCACATCCTCAACGCCACCGACTGCCACGCCTTCTTCTACACCCCCGAAAAGCAGCGCCGCGTGTCTGAAATTCAGGCCTTCCGTCCGGATACTGCCTTCCATGAGGTGCCCTCTATCGCAGAGCTTTTCAGCACCACTGCTCAGCCCTACCCCTACACCAAGACCTACCAGGAAGCGGAGGACGATGTCGCCATCATCATCCACAGCTCCGGCACAACAGGTACCTTTCCCCTTAACCCTAATCCCAACACCTCTAACAGTTGTAGGCATGCCTAAACCCGTCCCCCTGACGCACGGCTTCCTCGCCACCCTCGACTACGGCGCATACATTTCGCGTCCCCAATCCCGCCAATCCACCATGTTCAACGACCTCCAGCCCGACACCCTCGTCCTCTCCACCACCCCCTTCTTCCACCTTATGGGTCTGCTCGCCTTCGCCGAATCCCTCTTCCACCACATCCCCTTTGTCGTTCTCCCCGACAAGCCTCTCTCCGCCGACCTCCTCACCTCCGTCATCACCGCCACCAAGCCCGCGGCCGCCATGCTGCCCCCTTCCCTTCTCGAAGACATGTCCCACGTCCCAGCTGCCCGCGCCGCACTCAGCACCCTCGAAAATGTCTACTTCGCTGGCGCCCCTCTCTCCCCGGAAGTCGGCGATGATCTGTCCCAGCTGACCAAGATCATCACTGTCATCGGATCCAGCGAAATGGGCCTGATCTCCTCGTTCGTGCCCCAAGGCACAAATGTGTGGGGCTACTTCGACTGGAACCCCGCCTACGGAGTAGACATGCGACATGTCAGCGACGATATGTATGAGCTTATCATCCCCCGCCGCGCAAACAGTCGCCGAATTCATGGCATCTTCCACACCTTCCCAGACCGCACCGAGTACCGCTCCAACGACCTCTTCACCCGACACCCCGAGCACCCTCACCTGTGGAAATACCACGGCCGACTTGACGACGTGATCGTTCTCAGCAACGGCGAGAAACTGAACCCCGTCACCCTGGAGAAGATCGTCGAGGGGCACCCGCGCGTGCAGCGGGCTCTGCTCATCGGCCAAGCCCGCTTCGACACGGCCCTCATCATCGAACCCAACTCGGCTCTCGAGGGCGAGAACATCGACGAAAAAGCCTTTATCGAGAGCATTTGGCCCACCGTGGAGCGCGCGAACGAAGCCGTCCCCAAATACGGCCGCATCGCAAAGACCAGGATCCGTCTCTCTGACCCCAAGAAGCCCTTCCAACTGACCCCCAAGGGCACCACGAAGCGCCACGCCGTGAACAAGGACTACAAAGACGAGATCGACGCCATCTACGCAGCAGCCGAGGAAGAATCAGCCGCCGTCGAGCTCCCTACCACCCTCACCACCGACAACCTCCGCACTTTCGTCCGCTCCCTCATCGCCAACCTCCTCGACCGCACTGACCTCCGCGACGACGAGGACCTCTACGCCGCCGGCCTGGACTCGCTGCAAACCATCCAGCTCGCCAAAACCCTTAACAAGGCCGTCGTGGCCGGCGGGGTAGCCGGCGGCCACGACATCTCCCAGCAGCAGATCTACGCCAACCCCTCCGTATCCCAGCTCGCTGCGTACCTACACGACCTAGTGACTGGCAACCTGCGCACAACGACCATCTCCCGCGCCGACCGCATCGCTGCCACCATCGACAAATACACCTCCCAGCTCCCGCACCGCACCACGCCCGCCGTCCCTGCCCCGGCCAACTCCACCGTGATCCTCACCGGCTCGACCGGCTCCCTGGGAACCTACCTCCTACACAGCCTGCTTACCGACCCAAAGGTCGCAAAAGTCTACTGCTTCAACCGGTCCGATGCGGCCGAGCGCCAACAGCGCAGCTTCGCCGACAAGGGTCTGGATACTGCGCTGCTCAACCCCAGCCGGGTGGAATTCCTCACTGTGTCATTTGGCGCGCCCCGCTTCGGCCTGAGTGAGACCAAGTACGCCGATCTCCTGGAGACCGTGGACTTCATTATCCACAACGCATGGAAAGTCAACTTCAATCACCCGCTGGAGTCGTTCGAGGACCCGCATATCAAGGGCGTGGTGGAGTTTATTTCCTTCAGTGTGAGGAGCAAGTACAATGCACACTTGTCGTTCGTGTCCAGTGTGAGTACCATCGGTGGATGGACGGAGAAGTTGGGCCCCGTGGTGCCGGAGACGCCGGTGGAGAGTGTCGATGCGGTGCTGGTGCAGGGATACGGCGAGTCGAAGTTCGTCGGGGAGAGGTTGTGTCTGGCTGCGTCGGAGGGGATGGGTGTGCCCACGACGGTGTTTAGGGTTGGGCAGATTTCCGGGCCGACGACTGAGAAGGGCATGTGGAATTTGGATGAGTGGGTGCCTACGTTGGTGAAGACCAGTAAGGCGGTTGGAAAGGTGCCGGCGGATTTGGGTGGGTATGAGGTTGATTGGGTGCCTGTTGTAAGTTGATCCCATTTCTTTTTTGCCTCGATCTAAGATTTTGGGTGGGGATTGATGCTAATATGGATATGGATAGGATACCCTCTCCACCATCACCACCGAACTCATGCACACCCGCCGCCAAACCCAATCCGCTACTCCACACGCCGTCTACCACCTTGTCAACCCCTGCAAGACTCCCTGGGCGACCCTCGTCCCCGCCGTTCAGGCCAAATACCCCGGTATGCAGACGGTGCCGCTAGACCAGTGGCTGGACGAGCTGGAGGCGATCAAGTCGCCGTCGGAGACCGAGGTGCGCGAGAAGCCCGCGCTGAAACTGCTTGATTTCTACCGCGGACTCGCGGGCGAGGTGCTCTCGGCCAGTATTAGTGTGGAGCAGACGCGCGGGGGCAGCAAGACCATGGAGGGATTGGGGGCTGTGACAGGCCAGTTGATGGGGAATTGGTTGGGGCAGTGGGATTTCTGAATCCCTTGCTGAGAGGAAAGCCTATGATTATTGTGCTGTAAGGGTTCATTATGCTTTGTGATTGGGTTTATTTTAGCGAATGATAGATTTGAATTAGATAGACATGCATAACATTCCTGATGCTTGTTTTAGGTTTCGTGGTGATCGTTCCTTGTTTTGGGTGCGATGCAGGTACCCCTGGCGTGGTATGTCTTGCTTGATAGCAACTGCTGTAGATAATTGAGGGTACTTATAGACTAGCCCAGACCTATATACTCCCCCCAGCGGCCGGTTCGCTTCGCTATTTTCTTCTTCTATCACACCATCATTCCATTCTTCTACCACATACATACACTACATCTCAACCACAAAAGTAACCAGCTCCTCCCCCAACCCCAATACATACACAATTAACCATCCACCCAGACACACCAGAATCCCACCCAAAATGCATCTTTCTACATTGCTCCTCCCCCTCCTCCCCACCGCCGCCCTCTCCGCAATCTGCTACCCCGAGACCGGCGGCTCGAACTGCGCCTCGCTCCCCAGCATCAAAGAATTCTACTCCCTTCAATACTGCACCTACCGGTGGAACGTGCTTTACGGCGACTGGGACCACTTCGTCAACAACGCGACCAGCCCGACGAAGGTGCACGCCAGCGTGGGTAAGACGGGCGTGTTTGATAGCTTCGAGGACTGTCTTAATGGGTTTGAGGATGTCGTGGAGACCTGTCATGGTGTTAGTCAGGGTGGGGTTATGACCAATGGGAATGTTAGTCTTAATGTGCATTTTTGTGATTGGTAGAACTTGCCCCAAGGGCGAACATGGGGGATAAGATGGTTGTTATGATTATGAATTAGTGATGTATGGGTGAAATATGATGGATGAATAGTTAGATAGATGGATGAATGATGATATGTTATATTCACATATTTATATATACACGACAGCCCCGTTCAGTTCACCATGTAGAGCGGTGAGAGAAGACGGGGGATGGGGATGGAGATGGGGAGCAGTTTAATCATCGTTAAAATCATAGAAACTGTTTCCGTTCCATCCATCCACGAAGCTGTAATCCGACAATGGCGTCGTGCCGTGCAACGTCTCGTAATGCTTCCTGCCCTTGCAAGTAGTATTCGCCTTGCAAGTGCCGTTCAAGATACTGCTAAGATGAAGCCCCGCAGCCTGGCCCTCGAACCAAGCTCCATGCAAGAACCCAAAGTAGGTTGGACTGGTTGCCTCACCGGCAAACCACAGTCTCCCCGCATTGGCACGCAGGTTCTCATGCATCTCCAACGTCGTGCTGGGCGGCCAGTTCGAGTAACTGCCGTAAGCCCATGGCTCCAGGGTCCACCGCGGGTACATGAACGCAATCGGGTCAGGGATATCCTTCTCCGGGAACATCTTGCGCAGGACTTCCATCACCTCTGCTTTGGTCTTCTCGTCGGACTGGCGTTCGGCGCGCCAGGCGAATTGCTCCGTCACGGTGACGAAGATGATGTTGGAGCCCGGGAAGAAGCCCTCGGTGCTGAGGGACTGGAAGACGGGGTAGTAGCCGCGCATGTAGGGGTCCGCGTAGAGGAAGTATTGGGTGTCTTCGGGCCAGAAGGTCTCGTTGAACTGGAGGAAGATCTTGGTGTAGGTGGCCATTGTGAAGCCTTCGATGGCTTCTTTCTTCCATTCGGGCAGGGACGGGGTGAAGGTGACGGCGTCGTGTTGCAATACGCCCAGACTGAAGGTGCAGATGGCGTAGGAGGCGCGCACGCAGGAGCCGTCGGAGCTGTGGACGGTCACACCGGAGTCGGAGTAGCTGATGTTGGTGATGTGGTTGTTGAGGAGCAGGCGAGTGTCGTTGGGCTTGAGGAAGGTCGACGCCATGCCGTGGATGATGTGGCTGTAGCCGCGTTGGTCGATGACAAAGTTGTCTTCGTCGCTGAAGCCGTTCACGGTGAGGTTTTGGCCTGCGACGCCGAAGATAAAGGAACTTTCCAGGGGCGTGTAGGCGTCTTCGAAGTCTGTGTTTGGTGGCGGTTAGTGGTGTATACGTGTGTTTGAGATAGGTGGGTTAACGTACCCCATGACCACCAGTCAACGGCTTGTGCTTCCATGTCGTCGACCTTGGGGCGCCAGCCGGCCAGGGCCAGTCCGGTCTGGGCTGTCTGGTCCTGCAGGTTGTCGAGGAGCATGACGCCGGCTTGGGCGGCGGCGGTGTCGTAGATGTCATCCCAGGTGTCGATCAGGTGGGAGTAGTCTTTGTAGCCGTGCTGGTTGTAGGTCGACACGTTGCTGTAGTTGGAGTAGATGGTGGAGAGGTTGTAGACTTGGGCCTTGAGGGGGTTAGAGTAGTGGTGTGGTGGTGAGGGCTGGTGACTTACCAGTGTCCAGACGGGGTTCTGCGGACCCCCAGGAGTGCCGAGTCCTTGGACCTGTGGTTGTTAGCAGTGCAGCATGGCGACTTCAATAGATGGCGTACCCAGTTACAACCCATCTCAATGATGTATGGGTTCCCATCTTTGTCCTGACCGAAGGGCTTATGCCAGGCGCGACCGCCGATGGTGTCGCGGTATTCGAGGATCATGAAGTCATCCATGGAGGCATTGTGCAGCGTTTGCTGGTGACCTATGAGCATTTGGAATTCCTTTTAGGGGCGACAAAGTGATTGACCTACAGCAGCAGCAATACCAGCCATTCCTCCACCACTGTCGGAGTTAGCTTAGGTCGCACTTCAGATACGATGGCAGTCATACAGAATAGCAACAGTGGTCTGCTTGCATTGTCCCTCATCGCGCGCATGGGGAACAGCAGCGCTGGGCAGCGCCAATGCTCCAAGAAGAGCCAACAATGAGAGCTGCATGATTGATGCCTCTCAATTCCCTACCGTGCCTGCTAGCTAGTAAGCAAGCAAAAGCGAGAGGCATGAATAAATAGTACAGCGGAACGGGCTGCCGAGGTCGGACGTGACGGATAAGAAAGGCACCGATGGGGCAAGTCCATGCGGGTCTGATTGTTATCTCAGCTGAGCTCCGCACAGGAGGAGTAGTTCCGCAGGTGTCTGCTTTTAATCTATTAGCTGCAACTATAAGGATACTAGCTAGTTGGGGATATTGATGTCCATTGGCCCAACCTCCGCTTCAGCCGTCGGCGATAAGCAAACAAGGCGGTGGGACCAATCCCGGCGGGTCGGCGATCGTAGCTATTGCCAGTCACCGATCCCTGCAATGGTCTTCAGCTGAAAGAGCTAACGCCTAGTGAGGAGTAGCTGCAGTAACCAGGTACCAAAGTGTCAATTTTCGAGGTCCAAACCCCGAGTGGCACAGAAGTGGCAAGAAAGTGGAAGTGTCGAAAAGACATGTTGACTGCAGGCCTGGGTCATCTCAACCCGGAAGATGAAAGATGATCTGTAGCATATCAGGCAAATAAACAAGGAAGTGGGGTAAAGTAAGGCGGATATTGAGGGGTAGAAAAACTTAATCCCGACATTAAAGAGGAGGAAGAAAAACAAAAAGAAAAAAAGAGAGTGCATCATCCGTGAATCGAACACGGGCCTCATCGATGGCAACGATGAATTCTACCACTAGACCAATGATGCTGTTGCTAACCAGTACACCATCTGATTCGCTGATGAAATTATCTTTCCTTTTAAACATTATGAGCTAACGCTATCCACGGCAATATTTTCGTATGGAAATTAGCACATGACAGGATATTCAACCCATTACTCACTACTTTTATCTTAACCTCATTCTGTAGCATTTCTACTGAGAGTTATAACTGCTGTAAAGCCAGTGCTTGCTATTTACCATATAGGTATTACTCATTTTCTCATATCCATCGTTGAATATAGTAGCAGACCTCAAGTATATATATATATTTATATTCAATAGGTCGCCCCAGACCATTTTCAACTTCAATAATGAATACGCTTGAGTAACAAATTCAACTACAGCGGTCTGAATGATGCCAACTGCCAAAGTTTACTGCATAGATTGTTAGTCCGATGTTGAAATCAGGTTAAGGTCAACGCATGGAGCCATGGTCCATAGAAGCAACAATAAACACAATATCCCGACGCAGATTACTTGACTATACACAATTTACCTTAGCTTTAGGAACATAGTTACCCATGGCTGCGTACCCGTTGACAATCTCCATGTTGACCACAATAACAATGTTATATGCTCCATTTTGTGGGAGGTGCTTCTCCACATAATAGCCTACCGTGGAATGATATGACTGACATGAAGACTCGTATGAAGCAACCATCTTTCGCACTAGTGCCCTGTTCCTGCACTACCATCTACCCCTCACAATTGTCCAAACACAACATCTATGACAAAACGGTCGGTACCAGCTGGCCACTTCTCCGGTCAAACTAAGTGACCTACAACGTCACCGCAGGCGGCTCCCCATCCGGAAAGAGATAATGGACCATCCTCTCAGAAAGGTCAAGGTTTGGGGAGCAGTTAACCTGACCCAAGGAGTCCGTACTACCTCGAGAATCTCACCACCTCGACAGAGACCATTGGCAAGACCGAGGGAGAAGAAGCCAAGCTAGCTCCTGTTGAGGTAACCGAAAAGGTTTCCCTGGCACTGCCCCAGGAAACGTCCGAGACCCTCCAATGCAGCTAAACATGCCTCCTGCTGTGCCTCGAGCTGGAAAGCACTACTTTCAATATCCGATTTCTCCCTGACTACCACTCCGATTTTCTTCACATGCGTGCCAACGTGAGATCTGAAAAGCCTGCAAGCCCCTCTGACAATGACCAAACTACTGCTCAACAATCAGTGATACCTTTGCATTGTGCGGCACATGCGTCCAGCGCGGCTGCATTGGTAAGTTGCGCGAGACGGTTGGGAGGAGCATTATTCCCGCAGAAGTATCTGATATTGTATCCATCACCATACTTCTCCGTCTCTTGTGGTGGGCTGCCACAGATAAGTCCTATGGTGATCGTGTTGAGCCACGGTCCACCAAGAGTATATCGGATGCCGACAGTAAACAAAAAAGCGCTTCGTGAGGTTAATGGAACTTCCACTGATTACGCAAGGCCACAACAACCGATATTCACTTTGTCGTCTTCCCTCCGTACCACTGGGTGCACTCTGAGTTCGGTATTTGCGAGACCCCTCTTATGTAATACTGGAAGGAGGAGACGAGCCTCACCCAATTGAATGAATGTAATTAAGCAACAAGCTACTGAATTCCTGACCCGAAACAAGCATTCCCTAGAGGTTTTTGAGCGCGTTGTGTGAGATAGGTAAATAAGGGAGACATAGTAAAGTGACCTGTAAGAGAAATTCCACGTGCGAGTCAGGTGATGATCAATGGCACGTTTTGCTCTCTGCTCCCCTTCTGCACTTAATCTTCCATATCACGTCGTCAGATTCCTTCGTTTCCGACCAACCACATACTTAGTTGGTGGAACATGTCAACATTTGTGGCCTTCTAGTAGTCCAAGAACACTAGACTGGACAAGCAAGACATCTGGGGCTCAGCAGACTCGTGATGGTCCAGGGAGGGTGAGTAAGACATCAATCTTAATATAGAAGCAGTATGCTCGCTAACAGGTGATGTGCGATTTCTTATGTACTCTGTGCTACTAGTCATGACTGTCTGGCATAAACCTTAGCCGACAGCATCTGTGGAGATAAAGATCAACATGTTTGTTTCTATCCGTGACGGTGGTTCCAGGAACGTCCCGATACCCGAGAACACCCATCACAAAGTTAACCCTCAGGTTCAGACTCGACTTTCTCAATAGACTTGAGTCGGGACTTAAACACCTAAAATGTGACACACATGGTCACCAGACACGCAGATCTACGTGGACAAAATAAGAGTACGCGTTTGCCACGACGGGATCCGCAGTTCGATGGCGTCGGGCTCTTTTACTGGTTGAAACTCGGTTCGGACCTGAAGACAGCAGCGGAGACTGGGACCGAACCATCTGACTGATCTTCCGGAGCCGATCCCATTGGCTTCTGCTCATATCTTTTCTCCTACAGATTTGCGATAACGCTCAAATCTCGGCTCGCTTCCGCGCTTCAGCAACGGCTTAAATTTATGCCACTGAGGTATAGACAAAGCGATTCTGCAGGAAAAGCCGATGCTGCTCTTTGAATAGGCATAGCACTCCTGTGGAATCGGTCCCTTCACCGTTGCTGCGTGGGTTGAGTCTTCATAGGTGTCAAGCGCATCCACAGTCCACGACAGCACTTTTCCCGTTTGGGCCAAGTGCCTGTGCCGGGTAAGCATTCAGGAACCGTCTTCTGGGCGGACGCGCAAGCCATCTCATCGCCTCTCATCACCTCTCATCAAGCTTTGTGGTCGACGCATGGCCCCATCCCTCGTGGACTTGCTGTCGCTCAGAACCAACCGCTTGCCAACACGCCGTCATCCAAGACAGCCGCTCCACTCCCTCCTCCAATGAAATGTACCAAGCCCACTGCCCAGGTTATGCATCCTTGGCCACACTCAGTGGAAGCGCTCTTGCGCCAGCCTGAGGAAGAATTTATAGATATTTGCTGTTGCCTTCGCTAGCCGGCCCCTGAGTGTCCATGTCAACCATGGTCATGATTCAGTCCCCTATATCCCGTCTGTAATCCCGTTTCACCTACATACACTCGTTGTCAACCTCCGTTGCAGCTTTCTTTCATTTCAAATACTCCAGTCACTCGCTCAGACCGTTCATTCGTTAATCTTTGCCATGAAGTCATACATGTCATGGGCATTAACTGCCCTTGCTGCCACAGTGCCTCTCAGTGCAGCCCAGACATACACCGACTGCAACCCCTTGAACAGTAAGTAAAGGCATATATTATCGGAGAGTAGAATAATTGTCTCATATTCTTAGAAACCTGCACACCCGACAAGGGTCTCAACCAGTGGTCCCTGAGCACCAACTTCACTGATGGCTCGTCTTGGCGTGATAGATGGAATGTAACCGCCGATACCGTGAACAGCACCTCCAAAGGTGCCGAGTTCAAGATCAGCCAGGAGGGCGATGCCCCTACCATTGAGTCCAACTTCTACATCTTCTTCGGCTATGTGGAGGTCAGATTCCGTGCTGCCAATGGTACCGGTATCATCAGCACCAGTGTGATGGAGTCTGACGACCTGGATGAAATTGATTGGGTACGGTCCGCTCAAAACTCGTAGTGATATTCATGCTAACCCCACACAGGAACAAGTCAGTACATATGACTCGGAAATCCAAACGAATTACTTTGGCAAAGGCAACACCACGTCCTACGACCGTGCCACCACCGTGAACGTCACCACACCCGAAGAGACCTACCACACCTATGGAGTCAACTGGACATCCAGCAAGACGGAGTGGATACTTGACGGCACTGTCGTCCGTACGCTCGAGTATGCCGACGCTCTCAATGGCAAGAACTACCCCCAGACCCCCATGACCATCCGTATCGGTATCTGGGCCGGTGGTGACCCCGACAATTCCGAGGGAACCATCGAATGGGCTGGTGGTGAGACCGACTACGACGACGGCCCGTTCATCATGTATTTGGAGTCGGTCAACATCATTAACTACACCCCCGCTGAGTACTACAAGTACACGGACAAGACTGGCGACTACACAAGTATCAAGGCCTACAACACCACCACATCGTCCAAGTCGACCAATTCGTCCAGTAGCTCGTCCTCGTCCTCGGCCTCTTCCTCTTCAAGCTCGAGCTCCATCTCTACATCCAGCAGTGGTGCTAGTGGTCTATCCTACAGCGGGGTCTTGATGATGATCCTTGGGTTGGGCACATTCGCGGGATTGCTTCTCTAGACAATACCATGAATGGCTGTGCCATTTGTACTGATTCATCGCAACTGTATAAACCAGATTATTCTGTAGTACATTCGATAAAGGAGTTCTGTATGGCATCGGCGGACATGACTTAATATGTACTTGATTTTTCATTGTAGGATCAGGACCAGTCGCAGGCGCATGGGCCCGTCAGAAATTCATCTGAAACATCGGGCGCTGGTTTGGGGCCGGCGACAAATGCTTGATTGGGGGCGCATGAGTCAGGAATACGGCTCGGAGATAAGGGTAGCGTGTAGCGAATTAGTTGGATGATGTCAGATTCAGTAGTAGGAGGTACATGAACCGAGTCTCGGAAATACTTTTCAATCCCTGTCCCAGCACCCTGTTTGACGGGCCTGTTTCCCTTTATACCCAGTTGCTATTCAATAAACCTCGCGATTGGCACATTGATTAGACACACCACATTATCGCATTGATTCTTACCTGTACACAATGCAGAAGTTCAGGAACAACATTCCTCTAGTCAAACAACCATGACGCATGATCTTACTGCAGGATACGGAGCACCAGAATTGTTTCAGGGCGGTTGCACGGTGGGCTAACCTCCCAAATATTACATTACTTGATTGCAATTCGATGTCCTGCTTGCCCTAAACAGTCATATTAGCGCGATCTTGGCACATACCCCCAAGGAATTAGGGGTATTGGCAAAAAGTGTTATCATCTACCTGTCCTGATGACAGAGTGAGGGAGGCCAAGCTCTCCTATAAGACCAGAAATTTCTTCAAAGGTGATTGACAACCCTACATTCAGTCACCTCATTGCATTGGAATACCATGACTGCAGTGGCTACACCCAAGGAGGATGTTTCCGTCTGCTGAAGTAACGTAACATTTACAGTGGCTTGTACCTTGCTGTTGGCTGCCACTTGACCAGAGTAAACCTGGATTTAAACTGTTCAATCAAACAGATGATTGGTCTCTGATGGCTCATGGAAATTCTCTATGCAAGGGTTCGGTAGCCAAAGAATTAAGCATCTGCACTCCCAGAACTTGGTTTTCGGCATGCAGGGGTGGAGAGGCGAACAACCAACCCGCTCCCGCGAAGCAATGCTTCAGAAGTTTAACAACTTCTTCAAGCTGCTCTGGAGTAGACGACGCCAAAAAATTCGAGCACCACCTTACAATTGAAGTCGCATTCTCAGTATTCCAATGTTACCAGCACGACATTCCAGAATGATCGTCATTATACCTACCAATCCGTGTCTTTCACAAACCAGAGAATGCTAGTATATAGAGTAACTACAACCCCAGGGTCCTCAATTCCTGAAGACACTTATCTCCGTGTTATACTGATAACCTTATTATCTACTATCGCCATGCATCTAACGTCTCTTCTCCTCCTTATCCCCGCCGTCGCAGCTAGCTGCTTCCACAACACCCCTCTCGCCCGGCGTGCAACCGCCCCCAGCTTCGGGTATACTGCCACGCGAGGCCCATTGAACTGGTATGGGCTCGACCCGAATGCCAATGCCGCTTGCGCAACAGGGACACACCAGTCCCCGATCATGATCGGCAGCACTCAGATCTCGAAAGTCGATAACAGCACCATCACCCTCTTTATCCCTACGGTTTCCGATCTCGAGTTCGAGAACCTCGGCACCACTATCGAAGTGCCCTTGACGAATGGCACGCTCGTCGTGAGAAACAATACTTACACCTTGGCTCAGTTCCACTTCCATACCCCTTCCGAGCACCGTATCGATGAGGAGCATTTCCCCATGGAAGCCCATTTTGTGTTTTCGGATGAGGGTACAGCATGAACCACCTTCCTGCGCTCACTTTTCTTGATTGCTGATTTAGAACTCTAAACATAGATGGAAACATCGCCGTGGTGGGTTACCTCATCCAACTCACCTCCACAAAGGATCACAGCACACCCCTGCTGAACACCATATTCGAGAACGTCGATGAGATCTCCGAGCCGGGAAGCTCCACCGAGCTCGGATTGCTGGACTTCAGTAGTGTCACGAGACATTTCTCGAACAACGATATCTACACATACTCTGGGTCGTTGACTACCCCGCCCTGCACCGAGGGTGTAGCGTGGTATGTCAGTGGTTTGCCGTTGGTGTTGGACGTGGATACGTATAATCAAGTGAAGAAGGTGTTGAAGTTCAATTCACGCTATACGCAGAACTTTTTGGGACAGGAAAATTTGTTGCAGCTTGCGGCGGATGAGTTGAATGGTGTTGTTGCTTAGAGGGTCGATGGAATTGACTAGTTTAGGGTTTAGGTTAGTGTTGGAAGAGAATTGTGGGACACGGGGATGTCAATGCCTGGGCGTGAGGCTTGGATCTAATTATAACGCTAGGAGAGGGATGACATCAATCATGTATCAGTTAGATATATGAGGCTGTTAAAGGACTCGCCTGACAGTCGTAAATGCAGCTAAACGGTCATTTCGCTGTCAGCTGATGCGTTGACTTTTCTGCATGGGTTACCGTAGAATTTACTAGTGCTGACGCTGTCCCGCACATCCTGCCGGCGATGCCCGACTCACGCACCACGGAAGCGATTCCTAGCCAAGCAGAGGAGTCGTAGTAGTCCCTCAGAGACAAAGAATAGAATAAATACAACTTTATTATTCCGGCTGACGACATACTGCACATTCAGGTCAGCAGAAGCTAACTATAAATAACCTTGAGGATTCCCAGCAACAAGAACTGCGACACTCACTCCCATCCAGCCATCTATTACCTACTACTACAACAACCATATCCAACACACTACAGCAAAATGAGCGCAAACCGCGGTGCCAAAATCGTCCTTAACTGGTACATCTCTTCCCATCCCTCTTGATACCCCACCACGACTAACAAACCAACAGGCTCGAGCGCTCCCGCGCCCAACGCATCGCCTGGCTAATGGAGGAGCTACACCTCGACTACTCCATCCAGCCCTTCAAGCGCAACCCAACAGGCACTGCACCAGCAGAACTGAAGAAAATCCACCCACTGGGAAAGTCACCCACCATTTCCATCCAGCCGCCCTCTCCCACCTCCAAACCGATTATCCTGGCCGAGACGACCCCAATCATGAGTTACCTAGTCGAGCATTTCGCCGACGAAGCCACCGGCGCCAAACTCATTCCCAGGAAATACGAGCCCGGAATGGAGCGAGAGCTAGGCGGTGAAACAGAGGCATGGATGCGGTATCAATATTACAACAGTTATGTGGAGGGGAGTTTGATGAGTGTTTTGCAGGTAAAGTTGGTTTTTGATGGTGAGCAAGCAGCGCCTCCACTTCCACAATTCCCCCTGTAATTGGTGGTATACTGATAAACAATAGCGTTGCAAAATGCTCCCATCCCATTCTTCCTCAAGCCCATCATAAATTTCATCGCATCGAAAGTCAACTCCGAGTTCCTGGACCAGGAGTTCAAGACTCATTATGGGTTCCTGGAAGAACAGCTTGCCACGGCTCCTGACGGGGGACCGTATATTTGTGGGAAAGATCTCAGTCTTGCAGACATTCAGTTGAGCTTGCCGGTGTTTATGGGGTTAATGTTGGGGGTTATATCGAAGAATGAATATCCGCTCTTACATGGGTATGCGGAGAGATTGAAGCGGGAGCAGGGGTATAGGAGGGTGGTGGAGAGAGCAGCAGAGGTTGGGGAGGGGGCTATGTTGGAGTAAATCGAGAGATCATGGTGTTTAGGGCTTGGGGGTTTTATGTTTCTTTATAAAAATGGTGTTGCGGGGTTCTATCTAGGCGGGTTTGGATGGATTGAACTATGTCAATTGATATCTCTTCTCAACTTGTTAGCAGTTTATACTTTGGATATCTAAATAGTTTCAATGGCAAATGTCTGTCGATTGTATAGTGTGGATGGTGCATGTACGGGCTTTACGTTGTTTAGAGCAACGGGCTATCATAGGCGAAAGACGGTTTAATTATGGGACCTCTGATATGATAGCTGGGATATTAAAGACTCGAAACTGCCAGATTTTATCCTTTTATCAGTATATGCCTAGCTAGTGCAGTGATCTGTACAGGCAGAGTCAGACTAGGAATTACTCGTTAGATCCAGGGGAAAGATAGAAAAAAAAAGTTCGAAAACAACATAAACAAAACTGTGAGTTATGATGACCTATTTGATAGAAAATTGTATCAGGGGGTGACTCTTAACGTCCTGAACGAATGGAGTGGGTTCCACTTCCGCGATACCTCCAACAAACGCCCTCCCGACTATCTTGAAGCATGATTCCTCCCCTTCGTTTACAATATCCTTCTGGCCAATTTTACGAAGTACGAGTACTGCCGGAAGGCCGAGGGCAAGCACTAATACATCGCCATCCTTAACACGACAGTCCGTTAGCCCAATGCTCACAAGCATGGGGTCTGTTTGAGAAAGGACCAGAAAGATGCGCCTTCCGGAAAGCCTAGAAATAATGAGGCATTGCATCCTGTTCCATCTCGCCGAGTAATTCCTTGAACATGCAGTCTTTATCTTCGCACGACCGGTATCTTCCAGAATCCTGGTAAGAGAATATGAGAGCAGATGTGCATTCTAACCACACAGAAAAAGCACTGTCAGTATGGGCGACTATGTCCTCAGCAGACACTGCAAGTCGAACTTCCCTCTCTTGTGGACTGCAATTTCCGACCGTCTGGTCTTAAATGGAGTAAGAGCGGGGGTGAATGGGCTGTCACAGTAAATGGATGATGCAAGCTGCCATAATATTGATACGTATTTAGTGTAGCTTGCAGGTACTATGCACGATTCTGTAACAGCATTATAGACACATCTTAATATGATCTCCCAGAGGCAAGTACTATGTGTGAATTAGGAATACGGAGTATAAGATATATATATTGCCTTATGCATAACCTTATACCCACGCTTAGGTAAGCGGCAATAGACGGTGCGTCAACGTTAATCAGAGCGGGCCCTTCAAGAGAGCCAATCATAGAGCCTCCAGGCGTCCACTCTTGCGCCTCGTACTCGTATTTGAATGTCAATATTGGCCGAGGACGGAGTATCTAGCGGAAGCAAGCTAGAAGTACTGTACGCGCCCGCGGATTCCGAAGCACCTTTGCAGTCAGGCCACAACAGCTTCAGAAATGACCCTACAACGAGGATAGAAACGTAAATTGCCATGACGCAGGTTTGACAAGGATTGTGCGAGAATACCAGGCTACATCAAAACATGGTCATCGGCGTATCCTGATGGGCATCCTTGAGGCGTGCGAGTCAGCTCCACTTTCAGCCCTACGCAGCATCAGGCGTGACGTCACAACTTCTCGTTCCTTATGATCTTTTAAATCCCCTGATCGACCACCATCTGTTTGTTCTTCATTGTCCAGACTCTGAAGTTTTTTCCTCCTTCTACTCTCCTCGAGACAGGCCTCATCCACCTCTAGAAAAACCTCCACCAATAAACTACATAATCCGCCATCATGCCCGGAAAAGTGTATGCACACCATTGTTACACATTCTGAAAAGACAGTCACTAACTAACATCTCTACAACAGCGGCTGCTGCGAAATCATCATCGCCTTCTTCCTCCCCTTTGTGGGTGTCTTCATGCGCACTGGATGCAGCTGTGATCTCCTCATCAACATCTGTCTGTGTATCCTGGGTTGGGTACCCGGTGTCATCCACGCCTAGTATGTGTTGCTGCCCTTTTCTCCCGCCTTACATTCAACTGGGAACACAAGCTGACGCGTGTCATAGCTACATCCTGGCCAACAAATAAACAACTCAATTGATAATATGGACATCTGTTTCTGATGTGTTGGTCGGTTCGGTGAAATTCGCAACCCGGGCTATCTCCATTACGGGCGCTCTCGGCGTATCGACGGGGCCATTCATGATTTGCGACTATTATTAATGTTTACTTTTTCTGCTTTTTTTGTATATGTATATATCCCACGGCAACAATTTTCATGACTGTTTGACTTTGTGTGAAATTTTTATCCGCCAGTGGTGGTCTATGCACCCGTAGGCAGCAATTTTCCCGTATATCAAAAGGCGGTGACTGGGCGGTGAGCGGAGTTTTTGCTCAGTGTTGCTGTGGCTACGTCATGTTTTTGTGGCTTGGATCTGCGCATCATAATTTGGGCGAGAACGAGAATAACAACGGTAAGGGGCTATTTTTGGGATTTGATAAAGTTTGGAGTGAGGCCTCGAGGTCATGTGAAATGCATCATGAAACATACGCAGTAGGTTAGGATTTTCGAGCCAAGTTTAATATGGCCCATAATCAGGACCGAAATCGGCTGCACAGTTTATGCACACACACGAGTCAGTCAGCATAAAGCTGCCACATCTTTCCCTATGTAGTCCAAGTGTCTGCTTCATGCTAACAACATTCTATGGATCGAACTGGTGGGATCCAAGACCGCAATTAGCTGCAAATAGCCCCCCAGATAGTCTCTCCAAGAGCAATTTCCACATACCATCTGCCAAGTCTTTCAGTCTTCCACGTTCCAGATATCTTCCTCTACACCATCTGTCCCACCGCTATCTATCCCCTTGTATTCGTCAATCGTCTTCGAATATCGCTTATCAACGAAGTCTTCCAGAAACAAACAGTATGATCCATCAGGCTCAATGATTATCTTCTTCACCAGTTCCGCGAACTCCCGACTTTTCACCCGGAGAGCAACCAGCGTCTTGATCATCTCGTCTTTGTATTTCGCTGCGGTTAGCTCCTCGCGCTGTTGATTATCATTGTTAGCAATTGGAAACGATACTATTCCAGTAAAACCTCAAAGAAACAATGGTATTACCTTATCGCGTATAGCATAGATCATACTAGAATAGACCGACTTCAAAGCTGGACATAATGCAGCAATTACGTGACTACTCAGAGGATCGAAGTGACCGATGGATTTTCCAGCCGCTGTTGCTTCATCGAGGCTTTGGAGTGCTTCTGAGGAGCGAGACTTGACGTCGTTCAAACGCTCGGGGGTGAAGTAGCGGACGGATTTGTCTAGCTGGAGGATTTTCAACCCGTTGTTAAGGATGGAGCCAAGGAAGGTGATGGTGCCTTGACCGCGGGGATGGAGATAGTCTGTGCTTGGAGCTGGGTGGGCGTGGGTGGTGGAGGAAAGGGTTAGGATCGTAGAGAGAAAAGTGAGGGTGAGGATTGGGAAGCGCATTTTGGATGTACTCTGTCAATTGAATGAGAGGGGTAAACTAGGTGGCTGTGACGATATGGCTCTCATGGGGTCTATATAAGCTGTCATGTCCGTGTCAGTTCTCCGGCGATATGGTGCTCGAGTAGCAGTAAAGTTGAACACTGGACATAGTGGTGCGACAAGGGTAACCACAAGCAAACATACCCCATCCTGCAGAGGAACTCCAATGCAGGTCCAACGTACACATTGGGATACGTGATACTATGGTGATGCTATTCAAACCCAGGCCCTTGAATGGTATGTACTAGGGACTGTTCAGACGTCTATGTAGCATTTGCCCCAGATGTACAGGGGTCAGACGCACATCTACGCTGACTAGTCTGTATATAGGCATGAAATTCACAGGCTTGAGTAACACACCACCGCCCGGGCTTTCGCAACGGTCCGTTCGGACTTTCTGTGCAGAACATGGGTAACACATGGCAAGGCCGTGTATGAATCGGTCTTCTCTTCCTAGTCAGGTATAGTGACTGGTGCATTCGTCCTGCAAATTCTAGTATTGTGCAATATCTCCTTCATGCCAATAAGGATCCATGGAAAGCTCAGGCATCTACATTCGTGTCCAGTTGCCTCAGGCTATTTACAATGTTTTGGCCAAGTTTTCTACAAGAGCGGTGGATACCGTCGGATCTTTGAACGTAAAAAATAGACCCCACGCATAATGGGGGCGACTGCTATGTGTGACATAGAAGCTTGAGCAGGCCGTAGCGTGGGATAAGCGAACCCCAGCATGACCAGCCTGGAATAGCGAGTTCCAACGCAATAGACCAACGACGGAGTAAATTGTGATAAAATATCACTTACTTTGGAGTTATGGCTCGTTAGTCTCCAACTTAACCATCAGTTGATTGCAACAAGCAAGCTGCGAAAGTGTGAAACTTGGGTATCAGCACACCAAATCAAAATCACCCAAAGTGTGTGGGTGGTTCACCAACAACCCAAACAGCTAAAAAAAGAACCATGCATATCCGAGATTATGCATTACCCCTCATTCAAATCTTTATGAAGGTGCGCTCACTCCGGAAATTCCCTCTCCGGGGGGAGTGGAACTAACCTCCGGTATCAGATTGGAATTGAATTCGGGAAACCGTATTAATAACCGCCCGACGCTGATGGAAGAAAGGGTCTTTAGACTTGGCTCCAGCCCTACAGCCCTACAGCCCTATACAAGAGCTTGGCAAGCTTGGCAAGATGGAGAAAGTGGTTCTATATCCTTATTTTCTGTAGTGGCAGGATTTATGAAAGAATCTTCGCTCGACTGATGCAGGCGAAGCCTATATAATATACCTTCAATGGGAGGGTGAAACAATGCTGCTTGGAAAGGTAAGCCTGCAGGACGCCGTACGGTACCAGTACCGGAAGACTCGGGAAAAGATAAGAAATTGATCGGAGTACGCCGTAGGAAAGCGCGGTTAAAGGGGAAAGCAGCATGAGGAAGGTATCCAGGAGATCAGAGCGTACCAAGCATAGCGGTCGCTATGTTTTGTGTCACCTGGAAGCAATCGCATTTGATGCTCATGATGATTGGACACTCACCATCATGATCAGCGTGGGATCTGTAAAAGGCTGATCCCTCACAGCCTCGTAAGCCCGAGATGATGAATACTCCCGAACACGAAACCATGCCACCGATTCTGAATCGAGCGATGATAGCCGATCAAGCTTCCCAAATTACCAGTCTAGTCCGTCCCCTCATCGCACCGGTCGGGGGAGAAAAACCCTCCGCCCATCCGCCCACGTAGCAAACCTTGCAACGTATAAAGCCAAGCCATCCGTTCGCCACCATTATCTGATGATCTGATTACACCATATCTGATTATCTCGGCCTTTGATTATCTAATTGATTGATTGATAGATGTTCCTGGTCGGGAAGTCATCTCAATAATAAGCTGCCTTCAAATGGCATCTCGAACGCAATGGAGCAGAATGCTCATTTTCACTACCGTGCTGCTGGCAGTTTCGGCGTTTAATTATGGGTTCAGCGACCAGGCGTTTTCGTCCTGTCAAGCCATGGATTCGTTCGCTCGCCAATTTGGGGTTTATCATCCCAGCACGGGGAAATATAAGGTGAAGCCGTTGTTCACTTCGCTTTAAAATAGTTTGAAGGCGGGAACGCAGATTGTCGGTGAGGATCGTACTTTCCAAAGCTATGGAGAACTTCGCTGATTTGTTTGCGAAAGGTGTCTTCCTAGGAGGTTATATTAGCAATACCTATGGTCGGAAATGGTGCATATTTAGCATGAATCTCTACGCACTAGGCAGTGCAGCAGTAGTGGTGAGCTCCAAAACAGACGCACAAATATTAACAGGTCGAGCATTACACTGTCAGTGTCCTCCTTGTTCCCGACCAGATACAAACCATCATCTAACTCCTACAGACATCTACCTAGGAATGCAACTAGCCGTAATCCCAACCACCCTCGCCGAACTCGCCCCCCGGAACGTCCGCGGCGCCATGGGCGTCCTATACTGGCTCAGCATCAAAATCGGAGGCCTAGTAGTAACCGGCATCGCACGAGGCACATCCGGCATCTCAACAAACGCCGCATGGCAAATCCCCTTCGGCTTGATTCTCGTGATTCCATTTATTTGCATCTGGCTCGTCTGGATAATACCCGAGTCTCCGCGATGGCTGCTCCTCCGCGACCGACAAGAAGAAGCACTGCAAGCGTTGAAACGATACCGATCGAAAACCACACCCCAACATGAGATACAAGAAGATTTCGACGAAATGGCGCAGAAGGTCACGGCCCAGCTGCAGAAGAAAAGCTTCAAGGATCTCTTTATCAAGGGAAATCGTGAACGTACGTTCGTTGTTGCCGCTGCGAACTTCTTTCAGCAGGCTTCGGGGCAGGCGTTTGCGAGTCAGTATGGGACGCTTTTCGTCAAGCAGTTGAAATCGGTCAATGCGTTTAGTGTTACGCTGGGTACTAATGCGACTGATATTGGGGCGTTGATTATTTCGACGGCGCTGAGTGATGTAGTGGGACGGAGGTGAGTTATCTTCTTAGAAATCATGTTTCAGTATTCACTAACACCAAATTCTAACCGCAGAATGCTCTTCCACATAAGCGGCTTCCTCGAAACGGCGGCCTTAATGACAATGGGCGGTCTCGGTACCGCAGACACTAGTAACACTGCTGCCAAAGAAGGCATCGTCGCTATGCTTCTTCTTTACAGCTTTGGTTGGTCTCTTGCCTGGGCGCCGTTGGTGTATGTGCTTGGTGCGGAGTTGCCTTCTGCGGGGTTGAGAGAAATGACTCTGCGGATCGCGTATACTGTGAAGCTGGTGACTGAGTATGCAACACCTTTCCCTACATATTCCGCCATAGATATTAGTATGAAAACTGACATGTGATAATAATTAGGTTCGCTGTGACATTTTCGTATCCTTACCTCGAAACCGCAGACGATCCCGGCCATGTGGACATTGGTGGTAAGCTGGGATTCATTTATGGGTCGCTGTCTGCTGTCTCAGTCATATTTGGGTACTTCTTCATCCCAGAAACGAGGAAGTTAGAGTTGGAGGATATCAATAAAAAGTATGAGTCGTCAACGGAGAGTGAAATGGAGCAGAAGGTTGAGTATCAGGTTGGTTTGAGGGAGGTTCCACGGGCGGATGTACAAAACTGATATAAAAATACCCTCATGAATGTCATTTTGCAAATAGAAACGCTTGGCTCGGTTGTGTGTGTTTTTCCTAGATTACTCTAGATTCTATCTATCCTTGTGCGCCGATTCCTCTCCGTGTAAATGATGGTTAAAGCGCGCACTTTGCAGCGGTACCATGCATTTTACTTTACATATAAGGCCTGGTAGATGTATTTTCACCAACAAATGGGCCTATGGCGCAATTGGTAGCGCGTAGTAAGTTCACCTGCATCCAATCGGGTTGCAAAACATTCTCTAACAGATTTCCAACAGCGACTCCAGATCGTAAGGTTGTCCGATCGAGCCGGGCTGGGCTCATTATCTTTTTTTCGTTTTTTTGTCGTCTGCCGTCCGAACCCCAACACCGACCCATTTAATTCGCAGAATATGCTACCGAAGTGAAGGACGTGATGTGAGCTACAATGATTTATTTAAAAATTATACTCTTACTATTCTTCATAATTGTGCCGCCACGGTCATGTTCAAAAAGCGAGATACAGTCCGCAGAGGAGAGTGACACGGAGTACACGGTTCTTGACAGCGAAATCTACCAACAGGGATGGATTACATGATTTCCTTGTTCAGTATAGGAGAGTAAACATCGCAGTGTCAACTGTATATATCATAATAGAAATAATATGTCGTAGCATATTCTACTCACCTGTTCCAGGCACTGCCTCTACCGGTACCAAGTCGATTTGCGGACCCAAACGCACTTACATACAAAGCATCAGAATGATCACCCTCAAAGAAGACCCTCAGCTGCCAGTGCTTCGGTCCTCGACTTGCTGTTCGGGTCCAGGTAAGGTCTCTCGCCAATACCCACCGCCCGGTGTCCGAATCTCTCACCAAGGCCTTCATAATCGAAAGTGGCAGTGTGGAAAGCACTCCGGTTGTCCCAGATGGCTATCAAGTGTTAGTCCTAAAATAAGCAACACAACAAATGCCAACGACATACCAATATCATGCTCATTCCTCCATTTGAATCTGACCTGCAGATCATGACCCTCAATGATAATCGATTTGAACTTCTTCAACAACTCCTCCGACTCAATCTCGTTCAACTCATTGATATACTTCGGGAACGGCCCCAAAGCAAAGATACTCTTCCACCCCGTCACTGGGTTCGTCCGCACAACCGGATGAACAGCCACCAACTCATCCCCAACATTGAGCGGACTTCCTCGAGGCTGAGTGTATATCTTGTAATCCTTCGGATTTCTCTCCGCCGCCTTGATGAAGCCATCACCCACGAACGTCGCTGTCAATCCTTCGAAGAATTCTTGGTACTTCTTCGAGAACCGGTCGTAGAGCTCGTACCCAGATGCCCAGAGGGTGTCTCCACCGGTTTTGGGAAGCTGGGTTAGCCGGAGAGAGGTGTAGTCAGCTGGTGCCGGCTCGAACTGGATATCGGAGTGCCATTGGGCCGAGTCGTAGCTACGGCGGTTGGGTTGGCGATCGTGGGCGAACATCTTCTTGCGCGCGAGAGAGCTGATTGTGCTGATTTCGGCGTCTGCGGTGCCGAACTCGTTGGTGTTGTTCAGCAGCGGGTGGATGTGTAGGGTGGAGGTGGGGGGTTTGCCAGTTAGCTGCCCTAGTCGGTGGACCAATTCTTTCTGAAGGTCATCGGTGAGGTTTGTTTGGGCGCGGAAGAAGACGACACCGCGCTGAGATACTGTTGATCATGGTTAGGTGATGGGATATAGTTGGGGTAGATCGGGAGAGGTACTCGTGATGGCAAGGTCGCGCAGCAGCTCATCGGAGTTGGGAGCGTTCAGGAGATCATCGACAATGTTGACGGTGGGGTACTCGCGGCCAATGATTGGAGTTGTCTCTTCAAATGCAAACTCATCCAAAGCACCACTGGGCTTCAGTGGAGTGGGATACCGTGGTTGGTCAGTCGGGCCGTCCGCATTAGATGCGGGGTGCGAGTGGATTGGGAGATCTGCAGAGATTCCAGGAGCCATGATATTTACAATGTAATTGAACTGATATTTTCCAAGTGGATAGAATGCCTTGAGATTCTACATTGGTTGGGACATTGACTGAGATATATAGAAACCGGGATGGGGTTGATAAGCACAACTCCCAGCCATCACGCAATTGCCGTCCCGGCTTGTGCAACAAATCTCCAACAAAAACGGCTTTCGTATCAGCATCGATGGCGACATGCGAACCCCGCATCTGTCAGATGCCTTGCGCAATCCTGGCTATAAATGATAGTTTCGTAATTGTCTCGACTATGATATTAGTGGCTAGAGACACGCGTAGCCACGTCCGTGCGGAGGAGATCGGGTGGCTATGGGGAGTTCTCAGGAATGTGCCGTCCGGGGGTCTCGCACTTCGGGTTTATGGGAGATTTTACCTACAAATTCCAGCTATATGACTCTTTTTAGGTACGCTCTTGTCTAAATTCAAAAAATTTGTAAATACAGACGAGAAGTCATAGCTTCTTCTCAACCTCGACTTGAACCGCCTATTCTGTCTTTCCATCAATGAAATACCATGAAATGTAATATTATATCTCTTTGAGAAGGTATGAAGAAATATGAGTGCACTAGGTCGGTCAATTTTCCAGGAATTAAATGTTCGTTCCGTCTCCTCTAATGATCATAGTTTAAGTGTACTTAGAAGGTATCTAGTTGTGAGTAGTTGGTAAAGTACATGCAATGGATATATTGAAGCATTAAACAGTAATTGCAAGCACTCCCTAGCATGCTTTAATCCCCAGTAATATTTCTAGAAAGATTTTATGGGCAACATCGGAAGTTCCATTTATTATTACAAGTAATGAATCTATTAAACCATAGAGTTAATCAGGAGGTTCACGCGCACGATACTGAGAAACTCTTCGTAATCAACATATCGCTATACTTATACAGCCGGACATACATATTCCTCATATATAGAGATAATCAAAGGCAAGGCTTAAATATGGGTTCTGTTATGGATTTAGTATACTTATACGGAGTATCGAGGCTTTTAACGAAACAATGGAAACTTGAAACGAGAATCAATATCGAGGCCTCCAATGCAACCATTCAATTCCCCAGCCAAAGTATTAAAGAAGGACGGACGACACTCGTCATACATATAATTCCCACGATGATTCCACTTCGGCGAGTTAAATGACTTCACCTTCTGGAGTAGGCTCTGGTAGCTCAGGCCCTGGAAAGGGGCTGCAAGTGTTGATGAAAGCAGATTTTGTGAGTGCATCCCCAATGTGAGAGCTCCATATATCATAGACCTGCATTCAAAGTCACAGCCTCGAGTGCCATTGAGGAGGTCTTCACGTATCTTATGAAGACGGGCAAATGCTTTTTCAATGGCTCCATTCCTACGTTCGTTCATTGACCCTGCACCTATATTAGAGACCAAGGTCATCCAAGATTTATGTGTTCTTACTGATGATTCTTTCGGGGATTGGGAGCCCACGGCTAGAGATCCAACCATCACACTGTGACATGGCATTCGATGTTGATGCCTTGAAGTGTGAAGACAGTTTGAAGAACTGAGAGACCCAGATCCACAACATTACATCCCGGGAATAGGTTGTGGGGATGCTTTCTTCCAGAGAATTGATCCATAGATCTGTCAAAATAGACACGGAGTCTTTGCAGTCATAGTAGTTAATCAAAACAGCAACTTTAGCGAGCATCTCAAGAGATAATTTCCGAGGGATTTGGCTCTGTTGTCCGTGAATTGCGCGAAGAAATATCAATAGCGCTCTAATATCCCAATTCTCGGCAGTAATCTCAACGGAACCTTTCGACAGGTAAGCCACACTCTCCTTCCAACCTCCAGTGAGTATGTTTCTGAAGACCGGGGACGCAAAGATTAAATGTTTCGCGGAGACTTGAATGTGGAAACATTTCCCATCTGGTGTTTCGCTGAGGTGCGCATCCTCAATTGGCGTCTCGGAAGGCTGTTCTTCGGCAAGTCGCTTCTCGTCAGGTTGCTCATTGGGCTGGCCTTCACATGTTTCTGAGAGTTTGAGAGAATTCATTTCTTCATTCATGTCATCGTAATCGTCTGGTGCGAAGGGAGAATTGGCATTGCGCAAGACTATAATCACCTCTCCTTCTGGGTCGATAATGTGACTTGGTCGATCCATTGTGTCTGTCGAGTGCTGCAGGAACGGGAATGTTTGGGAAAAAGCAAGTAGGCGACGGAGCAAGGACTATAGGTGGAGAAGTCGAGAGTAAGGAAGTTCGAGGGGCACATGTAGTAAAGGGTGGTAGTCCTTGATCGAGAATTCTGCTGATCAGGACTCACGCAGTCACTGTTCAATGTGGAACTTTCCGTTTCCTATATTCACACAATATTTTATATCATGTGACAGCAACAACTGGAAAGATTGATGCCAACAATCCCAGGCTAATGCTCGTGGGAATATTATTTGGGACTCGGGAGAGCCTTCGCTCATGCCACACTCTACCGCCTACCTTATAAGGTAAGATTGCATTCATAGGTACAAGATATAGCTTCGTCTTTAGCTTTATACCGCCTTTCGACTATAGATGTTTATTTGCCTGAGGTGTTATAGTTCTGCCTCAGGCGTAAGATAAGAATAGCAGCCGGTAGCGCCTCCCTATTATTTTTTATTAGGCAGGTCTGGAACTCACAGCTAGTTAGGACAACGGGTTGGTTGCAGGATGTTCCTTATTTATCCCAGCATAAAAGCGACAAATGGTACTCACCGCAAAGCTGGGCGCAAGCTAGAGAAGACAGAGTGGATCCACGGGACCTCCCCTTTGAAGCAGAGCCTGATCGATTTACCGAGATACAAAATATGAGCAGTGTAAACTGACACTAATAATCATTAAATGGGAGCCGAAATCGGCTGAAATTTCTAAATATGAAATACATCTTCCAGTCCGTAATCAGAACTGTATGAATGGAATGTCTTCAATGCTCTAGGACGTCAAGCTTTCCGCCTATCACACCAGCCTTACCAAATCCTGCGTCGCGACATCTTATCACGGACCGACATCAAAGCCTTGAGGATAGTCGCATCATCCCTGGACTCAACGCTCCGTTGGAAACTCTTCGGCCACACATCCTTGTAGGTCAAGTTCGTGAACAGAGGCACGTCCACCTGGCAGATCGTTCCGTCAGCGGGCAATGTGCCATTGGTGAAGTAAGCCCGGACGACCTTGGCAGTGCAAAGAGATGGCATGGACAGGGTAGTATGCTGTCACCAGTAGGTTAGCTGCTTGCTCACTTTTTATGGTGATGAGAAGGGGAAGTATAAACATACACCGTATCCGTTCTGCTCGAGCAAGACACTTCCTTCAAAGGTCTCTGTCAGGTTCTTCGCTGCGGGAAGAGGAGTTGCTGGATCGTAAGTGTTGCTCAGAATCAACACCGGGTTGGCTGTCTTGACTTCAAAGTCACCGGAGTAGCGCTCCTTGGCGAACATCTTCGGGTTCCACTGCGCGCATCTCATGTCGCCGTCCGAGCCATCACTTCCGATCTTGGTCAGAGCCTGTCTGGCTTTGATGTACGGGAGGACCTCTTTAATGGTGGCTGATCGATGCTTGTCGGAGCATGTAATGGCCGTGCCGACCTCATCGGAGGCCGAAGTCAAAGAAGCCGATTGACCGTAGGATTTGATGGTGTCGTATACTTCAGAGTTGCCAAGGATCGTTGTGTTGCGGGTTTGCACGTAGTAAAGAAGCTCAGAGGTCAAGGGCCAAGAGCTTGGCAGGTACATGGCCTCAAAAATGGTCGACTTGACGTCGCTCCAAGTTACGATTCCACCGGTTTCGGGAATGGCAATCGGGTTGTACTTGAGGTTTTCCAGCATCAGGTAAATTGCGGCTTCCAAGTTGGCGGCGCTGGTGTACTCCTTGGCGATAGGGCAGAGGTCCGGTGCGGCCATGCAGCCCGTGCAGAATCCTTCGAAAACTTTGTCGACGTCCACAACCGCTTGTGCGTTGCTTTTCGGAAGGAATTAGCTGTCTGAATCATACCAGATCGGGCAAACTTCAAGGGCCACTCACTATCCATAAAGAGCCTCTCTGGGGTTGTCCACTCCGTCAAGCGCGACATTCCCCATTCGATCCGGGAACATGGCTGCGAGAACAGCACCGATTGTAGTGCCGTATGAGAATCCTAAAGTGTAGATTGTCAGCAAAAGTATAAACTCGGTTCAGCCGTGATATTTACCCCAGTAGTTGACCAAACTATCCTTTCCACTGAGCGCATCAGCGACCTGCATGATGTCCCTTGCAGCAAAGCTAGTTCCAATAAGACTACCCGTTTGATTGTTCGTAGCATAGCATGCCTGTGCGATGTTTGCGTTCTGGGCCCAGATTTCTCCCAAAGCCGTGCTGGACGCTCTGCCGTCGTTAGGAGCTTGAAGGGCGACGAGTTCACGGGTGGCGTCATCGCTGTAGCAGGAGAACGGGATGGTGTTTCCAACGCCTCTATATAAAGGTACAACGTTAGTAGATGTTTCTAGCTCAAGAGAAGAGCGACAAACCGGTTGTTAAAAGCTATCAAATCATTGTGACCTCCAAGAATACTAGAGAACAATGTCAGTCAGCATAAGATGCGGTATCAAAGCAGAACTGCAACATACGCCTGAAATTCCTCTCCATAAAGCCCAAGGCCCTCGAACGAATTGACACCAGGTCCACCAAAGTTGAATATGATGGGCTCCGAAACTGGTTTCTTGGTCGCAGGCCACTTGGCGATGTCGAGAGTCAGTGTCTTGCTGGAATTCGACTCCGTGTAGTCGTATGGCACGTCTAGTGTTCCACAGATCAATGCCGGATAAGTGGTCAAGTTGCAGGATCCTTTCCATTGGATCTTGCCTAGCTCTGCTTGTGAGAGTGCGGCTAGTGAGGCTAGCGTTAGTAGCCTGGGAACGAGAGAAGTCTGCCTCGTCATGATGTCTAATGAGAGGATTCTAAGAAAGATAGAAGGGAATTGAGGAAAGCTTGCAGGTACAAGACAGGTTGAGAGCCGGTACTCCAACGCTCTTTATAAGCTCATTTCACGTAGACTGTAATCTCCCATGATCAAATCAAACCGATCGGAGTTAATTTTTCCAGGTTGAGGCTGAGTTCGGCCCCCAAATTGACAGCCTTGTCGCAGTCCCCATCATCGCAACTTTATTACTTAGTTAGGTCTGGCATGGTGTTGTTAATCTTCGACGCGTTCCACAAGGACTGGGGCTGAGGCAGGGCCCGGTCGGCGATCGGCAATCCATCTCAAGCTACTAGACCTTTAATGGGCTAGTGCGGCGACTATCATCCCTGCAACAGGCATAGCATCCCCGCATATTCTCTCCCGAACATCTCAATTGCCTGTTTGGGTTTAGTACCTCGCAAAGAATCGAAGAGCACAGCCTACTCAATATGGCAATCCACCTTGTCTCTAGCGGTGTGAGAATTGATGCTTGGTTCTCCTTATAACTTTCTACCAGTTTGAGATCTGTTGAGGGGATAAGTTCATTTGATGGGAATCAAGAAAGAACAGGCAGAGTGATCTATGCATCGTGAAGGCTAATCCAGCAATGGACCGTTCTGAGTCTTTCAAGTCCCCATTCTGGGGAGTGAGTACATTGCAGCCGATAAGGGATTCGACAAAGGTCCTTTCATTCGATGCACAAATTGTTCAAAGTAGAGAACTGGGGTTGTCTAATTGTTTGCCTTGCTAAGCCGCAGATGGAAATTGAGCCATGCTGTGCTGAAGTAGGATAGTAACATCATTGGAGACTGAAGATCCCACTTTACTTTCCGTCGTTCAGAATGCATCAAATCCTATTCCATGATCAGTGATTCTATGGGCAGTACAATACTTGGTCTGCCGCACTTCGTCCCGAGAGTATAGCAATCATTTACCCTTGAAAATGGGGCGGAACTAATTATCCATTTAGCATGATGCAGCCCTGTCATACATGGGGGTGCTGCACCCCGCCAAGTTTAGCGACTAATTAAGTGCTTGTACTCCCCTTGCTAACACCGACACCAAGGCTCATGCGCTAGACCCAGTGTGTGCTTTGCATGTGTTTCATCTGAAATTTCTAGAAATTTCGCACTTTTAGCCAAGCTTTATTTAGCTTTGATAGGATTGGAAGACAACTTACAACTGTTAATCATAATATATAGCTTTTCTAGGGTTCACTAGATGTCTGTCATTCAAGATAAGTATGCTGAAGCCTCTCATCAAGAAGTCTTCCACCAGGTCAAACTATACGGATCGTGAGAAGATACCGTTCATTCCTCCGCTAAAGCAGGAGAATTCGTAGCACAATGCTTCTACCCAAGCCTCAACCAATTTCTCAAGCTTTCCATAGTAGTATGTTGCTTAGCGGTCTGGTTGGTGGCAGATGATACCAAACATTTGTCCCTTTCTTTTCTTCTTTTCTCTTCTTTTCTTTCCCCTTTTCTTGTTTGTCTTTTCCGCTCAGGGATTGTCGCAAGAACGCAGAAAGCATCATCAATGTGAATGTACGATAATTCTCCTACATCCTCATCAACCTGAACTAAGTAGCGACATAGCCACCGACTTATCTGGGCTTCACGAGCGATAATACGCCAACTATACTCAAATTGGACCCCAACCGCGAGACCGCAAGATGAATCCACATCACCCCCACCGACTATCCCCCGCGCTACACCCATACATTACGTGGGGCTTATAGCCACAGATGACCGCTTTGATTCGCCCGTTCGGCTAACTTCTGGCCTTAATTACGTAGTGGTGTGTATTGATGAACCACGACTAGTAAGTAGTTCCTGAGGCTGTGTCAAATTATCTACGTGTAATTAAGTCCGGGCCGTGCGGGTCGTTGGGTGCCATGATTATTATCAATGTGATGGGAAGTGTTAGGCTACATGGCGACCGTGGGGGTTGCTTAGTATTAAAGTAGGAGGGATGTGATACGAGAATGATGACTGGGTCAGGAAAATTTGTTTCGTTTAATGGAAAAGTGAGGTTCCATGTCATTAATACTATCAAGGATTATGACTGGGTGAAGGTGAACAAGTACGCTGAGGAATGAAGGATTTAGTAGGTTGCAGTCGCGGTGGCCTGACGCCCTCACTTACTTATCGTTATGCTGTGATACCAGTCTCTCGGCGTATAGTATACTCAATTTCTTTTTCAATGTTAGTAGTATCTTGTAGGGTGGTTATCGTTTTCATTTGAGGACATTATCTAAGCTATACAACATATTCGGCAATGAAAAATTCAGCATTGAATAATCGCAAGATATTAAGAGAAACGCCTGTAACTTCAGATCCAGGAAGACCAGCATGAACGATCGCAAGCCATCAACACAAGCGCCTGTAGCTCCAGAAAGATGCAATAGCAAGAACATAAAACGAGAATACAAACGCCGGCCGGCTTTCCGCTACCCGATGCCACCTATGCACTCGGCAAAAAATGCGACACAGTAAGTAAGTGAATGGAGAGTTTTCCGCGCTCTGTGTTTTCTTTTAGCGAGGAGAAAAACACACTGACCCTTTCTTCGTTCATCCAGCCTTCAACTTACCCTTGTATCAAAACCTTTGCCTATCATCCTCACTCTTCATCGTCCTTTCCCACGGAACCATCCAAGGGGACCTCAAAGCAGCCCTTTAGGGTGTGCATGAGGTCCCCTTCACGAAGATCGACATAGATCGTGCTGATGAGCGAGCCGATGGTTTGTTTCTCGCTAGGGATAGTATGAGGAGGTAGGAAAGTTGGATGATCGACGACTCCCTTGTGCATAGGAACTTCGAGAGTCTTGCGTACATAATTGTACAGTTTGATGGAGGATGTGCAGAGATAGTCGGGTGTCGATGGGTCGAGGAAATACTTTTCACGCGTCATTTCATATTCATCGCACAACTTGGACTTGACCTCTTTCTGCCAGAGCAGCACCTTGCCCGGAATCTCCCCGATCTTGGATTCGTCACACTCGTCCGTGATCAGGTTTATGAGCGTTCCGACTGCGTGGGTTGTCGATGTTTCCGCACGACTGGCGAGTCCGAGGTTGGAGTTCTTTGCCCAGTGTTGCATCAGGACTATCCAGATCTTGACCTTGATATAAGCAACACGTTTTTCGGGGACCAAGTCCATGCACATGACTGCCGTTGTTTCGTCCACAGAAGGTTTGGCGGATTCTTCGAACTCGAGCTGGAGTGTGCGCAGGTCGAGAGCCTGGCAGAGCACATAGATATGTGTTGCCATCATAAGCGATAGGATCTCAACGGTGTCACCTGCATAGCGGGCCGTGAGCAGAGCCAGTGAGTTGATTGACTGATTGTGCATTTCTGCTGATTGGACGAAATTGCTGACGGGGTGAGCCAGGTATGCCAGTTCGCTCATGTACGATGCCATGTTGATATCGATACCCTTGAAAGCGAAAGACAAGTTGGGATCGTCGGCACAGAGGTTAGGGGGCAGGCCCTTGCTCAACATTGGATTGAGCAGTTCCGAGCACTGGGCGAAGATCATCTTCCCGAGCATTTGCATACAGGTCATGACTTTCTCCATGGCAGATGTGATTGAAACTGCTTGGTAGTTGCCTCCGTGATGCACCTCGCCATTCTCAGTATCCAACAAAGGATTGTCGGTGGTTGAGTTTAGTTCACATTCCACCTGGCGTGTCGCGAGAGCCAAGGACTCGATCTGGGGACCTATCCACTGCGGAGTGGTGCGGATTGCGTAGCGATCCTGAGCGAGGCCGACTTCTTCGGGAATCGAGTCACTGGCTAGTTTGGAGTCGCTGAGGATGCCATACAGATTGCGTGCCACTTCCTTCTGTCCGGGGTGGGGACGAGCGTTGCTGATGAATGGATGGAAGTTACGACGCGTTCCCATCAACGCCTCCGTGCACATGGCGGTTACGACTTGAGCGAACAAGGCCAGCTGGTTGGCTTCGAAAAGCACGAGACTAGCAGCTCCAGCGCTGAAAGCAGTTCCATTGAGCAGTCCGAGACCTTCCTTTGGAAAGAAAGAAATAGGCTTCAGGCTTAGCTTTGCGAGAGCTTCGTCGGAAGGGAGGATCATGTTGTTGTGATTTGGTCCGCAGTCCACAAAGATGTCGGGATTTCCTTCAATTGCCCCAGCAATGTATGCGAGAGGGGTTAGATCACCGGAAGCTGAAATGGAGCCTCTCAACGGAACCACAGGCGTGAAGTCAGCAGCGGCCATCTTGAGAATGTGATGAATGGCCACTGGTCGCACTGCCGAGTGCCCGTTGATTAGACTGTTGCATCGGATCAGCATGGCTGCCTTGACATATGAAGCGGGCATGGAGTGTTTCTTCAGGCGGTCCTGGATGGGCGTGCTTTCGAGCCCCTGCTCAGCAGGGAGAAGCACGCCGGCATTGTGGTGCTGAACCAGTGCCTTTTGCAGCGCACGATAGTTGTCGGTTCGCGTGTCTGCACTGCCTCCGAAGCCGGTGTTGACGCCATAGACAGTATTACCCTCCTTGAGATGCTTGCTGAGAAATTCAACACTGGACTGCATCTTTGGGCGGATGGTACCGTTGTCACAAACGACCGGCGTCACCCCATGTCTAAGGTAGGATAATGAGTCAGCTTCAAAGCGCGGCCTGGGAGTTTTCATCAAAGCTGACAACGTACTTAGAAACCGCCACGACTTCAGCCAGATCAAGTCGGCGACCGTTCACGCTGACAATCTTTCCGACTATCAAGATAAATTCCAGCTTGGAGGTTGCGTCCAGTACCGATTCGGTGAAATCATAAGGCTTATTTTTACCTGAGCCAGCTTCGTCGACTGCTTTCTCTACCTTCATCAGTGCGGACAGCATGGCCTCGGCATGGGTTATGAGACTGCTGTTGTCAGGGGACAGATTGGGTGGAGTGTCAGCCATATTGACTAGACGACTCTATTGTAGCACTTCAATCGTTGTTACTAGCACTGTTGATACAAAAGCAATTTGATGGACAAAAGGTTCGAACTCAGCGTGTCCTTGTAAACGAAAAGTTTTGAAAGAGGTGCTTGTAGATGAAGTGTTGATGATGGGAAGGAGACGAAAGATATGATGAAAACAGACGCGAATCGATTCCAACATAGTGGACATGCTAAGCGAGATACATGGGGTTTGATATAGTGAATGCGCGCTCCCTACGCGTTCTCTACGCGCCCTCTGGCAATACAGTATCATGACCCAGTGTGCACTGCTGGTGCTTGTGGCCATGATGGCTGGCGAATGTCAGTAATTCCTTATCATCAGTAACGTCATCCTGTTTCCATGTTCACACTTTGCTTTTCCCCTACCATGTTGTGTTGTGAGTCCAATACCTCAAAATGACACAGGTCAGCAAATGGTCTTTGGTGGTTGCCGCCATCCAAATGGTGAGAGTACCTGTGATAACATCCCCAGGGGTTACTGGATCCTGCCGAAGCTCTCTGCGAGGGAGTGTGTGAACTGATCAAAGTTTAACATCACCTTTTCACAATGACGATGCACTGCTACTGTGAGTCTATGTATCCATTGACCAAAGGTTAGTGACAAGATCCTATTTAGCTTCTCTCGAAGCTCTCGGCTATCAGTATGAGACTTTTCAAGAACTGGCAGCGGAGAGCAACACGACGTTCGAAAGAGAGTGGTGGGAAAAGGAGCCCGCCAATCGTATGACTGCCAGCCACATGACTTCCCACTTCAACAGGCACACCATCCTTATGTCATCTCTACAATCACCACTGGTTATTTCTGGATCGAAGGATAAGAGAAAAAAAAAACAACAACTTGCGCAGGAATCTAATTTTTAAAATCACGCCGTAACACAAGGCCCTAGAGGTCTCATCCTTTGATAAGTTTCTCGTAACTCTCGCCGCTATCAATTAATGCCAATATCGATTAGTTATCCTGAGAATGGCGTCAAGGGCAACTGAATAGTCTATTTTAGCTGTTTTTTATAAAGAAATCTGATTACTTCTAAAAACGCGCTTTGGACCTCCAGCACAACGCAAATATACTACTCAGATATTTAAATATGAGCAAGAACTCCCGGGTGCCTAAGCCAATTATTAATTATATTAAAAATATATAGAACTTCCTAGTTAATCTACTAAAGAATCTTCTAGAATACTTCTAATAACAGGACTACGAAGCCCTCCACACAGAGATTAAAATATTATACCAAAGTATAGAAGAGCATCTATACTTTTTAAAGATTATTTTAAAAAGCTTAATAATCTTTTCTGCTAATATTTACAGCTGGGCTAATATCACTGCCCAGAAAGATATATTATTAATTATATTAATTTAATTAAAATTATAGTTATTAAGTATTTCTTTATCAGAGCTGATAAAGAAGACTCAGCTTATTATTAAATTTAGTAATTCAGATAATATAATCAGATATTACAGAATAATCTTCAGAGAAATTCTTATAAAAACTAAGAAAATATATATCCAGATCTGCTAGGCTGAGATCTCTTCTCTCCTAGCCGCTGTAAAATTTATTACAGCGCGGCAGCTTAAATTAGATAATTTAAATCTTATTTTTTATTTTATTATAAAAGCAGAGGCTGTCTGCTACTATTTTATCTGGATTAGTAAGCTCTAGAAGAAGATGACCATACATATTCTAATATAAAAAATAATAATTTATAATATACAGATTAAATCAGTTAACCTCACACAGCTAAAAAGAATCATTAAAATTCTATTAACAGATAATATATTCTGCTGGAATAACATCCAGATTTTATATATAAAATAGCTGGTATCAGGCCTTCAGAATTCTATAAAAAAAAATCTTTAATATTAGTTATAAAATTTATCTTTTTAATTACTGCTAATATAGCTATTAAGTACAGTATTCTCTAGAACTCAGAGATTCTACAGATAGTTAAATATAATTAACTAATATATATTTATTAATACTATAACTGCTAAAAATATAGTTATATAAAAAGCGCCTGTCTTAATAAGATAATCTGTATATATTACACAGAGTACTACTAAATTTATAAATATCTGTATTAACAGATAGAAACCTTAATAAAACTGAAGTATATTAACTATAGAAATATATATTATATATAAAGTTAGTTTTACCCAGCTTATAAAACAGAAATACAGTAAATTATAATTAGATTAGTAGAAAGAATATCTAGTCAGTATTATTTTATTCTACTTTATTTCTGAGCAGTATTTCTCTTACTGAGGATAATATTAACTAATAAACTAATATCTACTAATAAACTAATATTTATATATAAGTTAATATAGAACTTTACCTCTGAAAATAACAGCCCTGGAGATAATACTATATTAATTATATATAATATAACCAACCCAGTGCCTGCAGAAACGCACGAGCAAAGCCGGCAGGAAGTAGTAAAGAAAAAATTAAAAAAAAAAAATCAGAAAGTATTAATATCTGAGATCTCTAAGATAATAAATATAAATATCTTTAAGATAATAAATATAACTACCCCCGCAGGCAAAACAGAGAGATAGCAGAAGAAAAAAAAAAGAAAATATTAATATAAATATTTTTATTTAAATTTAATCTTCTAGCTGTAGTATAATTAAAATATAATTTCTTAGTTAGGCAGGCGGTCTCAAGAAGCAGGTAAGTAACTACTTTTAAAATATTAATATTTTAATAAAAATTAAAGATTTTATTAGAAAATAACTTTATATTTAGAATTCTAGAGACTCAGTCTAAACACACCCTTGTAATTACAGGGCGGTACAAGAGGCAGATAAAAATAATAATTAAAATATTTATTAAAAGTATTTAATTAAAAAAAGTTAAACAGATTCTGTATACTAATATATCTAGTAATATTAATATTAATCTTTTAACTAATCTATAGCAGTTAATATAGATTCTAGAGATTTTAAAAGCCTAGTCACAGTTCTAATTATTAAGCTTATTAATTAATAATCTGTTAATTAATATAAGCAGCATAATAACGCGCTTTTATAAATATAGAATTAATAATATTAAATATAATTTATTATTTAATATCTTCTTTTAACCACTGTCACGCTGACTCAGAGCATACTATAATATCCAGAATATTTCTAATAATATCTAATATAATAAATAAGAAACTCCTAAAAATCATCTAATATAATATAAATAAATCAAAGAATTAAATAATAATATACTTCCTCCGGGATCTCCAGATCCTAGCAGCAGATATTATTACTATTTAAGAATCCTGGAAGAATCTTTTTTTAAATATTATATATAATTTTATTTAAAGCTATTAGCTGCTCTACCCTGCAGCCACAGATAGTAGAAGAGCACGTATATATATATTTATATTTAAAAGAATTAATAAAAATCAATAATAATATATAGAATATTTATATAATATACAGGAACTCTGTCTATATACTAGCTGCGGACAGATTCTGTACTTATTAAATATATATAACAATAAAAGTAAAATAGTTATAAGTATTCTAATAGGCCTGATTTTTTCAGATAATAAACAGCTAAAAAATAAGAACTAACTTATACTAGATAACTTTAATCTATATCACCCTGCGTGGGGCAGTAAGAAAATAGAATTAGATTTCAAAATAAATCTTCTATTAATTCTTATAAATAATACTAATCTAGATCTCTGGCTTAAACCAGGCATTATTACCTGGAAATACATAGAATAATAAATTATAATTAATCTAGTCTTTAGTATCTCTGAGCTTATAAGCTGAATAATTATCTGTAAAATAGTATCTGTAGTATATACTGATTCTGACCATCTTCTGATAGCCATGATTATTAATCTAGATATACCATTAGTAAAGCCGATACTAAGAAGAAATTAAAAGATTATAAATATAAAAAAAAATATAAGAATTTATAAAAATAAATCTTAAAAAAGGCCTGTGGAGCTGCTTAAAAAATCTTATTTTAAAATAAATTAATATTACTACAGACTATCTCATGGAAATAGTATAATATATTATTATAGAATCTATTCTATAGACTAATCTCAGTAAGTAGGCTAACCCCAGCTTTACCCCAGAATACCGCGAGGCAGTAAAGACAACAAGAAAAGCAAGATATATATATATAAATAAATAAATAAAAAAGAAATAGAAAAAATATATAATAATAAGAAATAAAAAAATAAAAATTATTAAATATATCTTATAAAAAATCTACTAAGATACTGTATACAGGGCCACAGAGAAGAAGCTCTATAAAATATAATAAATATTTTAATAAACTAGAAATAGAAATAGAGATAATAGAATTATTTTAATCTTATAAAATTCTTCTAGCAGTATAAAAACTATAAAATAAAAAATAAAAGTTTTTTAATAAGTCTTTTTCTTAGAGCTTCTAGAGACTGATCTATCTAATATTAATATAATTAAGAAATTAAAGATCCTGGAATTCTCTTTAATAATAAAATAAAAAATATAAAATACTATTAAGTATGCCCCTGTAGATAAAATACCAGGCATCAATACTATTTCTAACCGTATATAATATATGCTGGTAAATAAAAAGATATTTATTAATATATTTACTATAATCTTTGATATCTGTATATATATAGAATATAATCCTAAATACTTCTAGAGATTAATTATAGTAGTTTTTTATAAAGAAGACCCCTGTAATTTTTATTTATTTAAATTATACAGACTGGTAGTACTGCTCAATATTCTTAGAAAACTATTAAAATTAATTATTATTATATATATTATCTGGATAATAAAAGAATACAGTCTACTTTCCTGCAGATATCTTAGAAGCTGCAAAAGCATCTCAGTTAATTATATAATTTAAATAATTCTTAATAGAATTCATAATATCTAGAGAAGAAATCACGTCACCAGTTTATTACTACTAGATATATTAAAAATATATAATTATATATTACACATGCGTCTTTTTTATAACTGTTACGGACCCCTGCTAGTTAACCTACTAGTAAGGCGGACTCGCCAGGCAGAAAGCGCCGATAAGGGCAGCGCTCGGGCAAAGCCAAA